>NC_061508.1:24191318-24353083 GCF_022539505.1 Lolium rigidum
GAGAATAAGATTCATATATAGGAAGTCATATTCCAAGTTTGGAAATGATCCGGTGCATTTATGGCAGGTTCTAGAAGGTTCTAGAAAAGTCCGGAAGAAATCACCATGGAAAGTAGAGTCCCGGAGGGACTCCACCTTGCATGACCAGCCAACCCTAAAGGGGAGGAGTCCAAGGTGGACTCCCTAGGGTGGCCGGCCAACCCACCTCAAGGAAAGGTGGGAGTCCCACCTTGGGTAGGACTCCCTCCTTGAGTAGGTTTCCCACATATGGGAGGTTTTAATGTTGGGGTCTTATTCGAAGACTTGGACTAGAACTCTTGGTGCTTCCACCTATATAATGAGGGGCATAGGAGAGGGGGCTGACCACTTCAAGCCTCAGCCTTGGCCGCACCCCTTAGAGGGCCGGCGCTCAACCCCCCTCTCTCCCCAAACCCTAGCGGTCTCTCTCCTCCACCACACCCCGCACGCTTAAGCGAAGCTCCACCGGATTTCTCCACCACCACCGACACCATGCCGTCGTGCTGTCGGATTCAAGAGGAGCTACTACTTCCGCTTCCCGCTGGAACGGGGAGGTGGACGTCGTCTTCATCAACAACCGAACGTGTGACCGAGTACGGAGGTGTTGCCCGTTCGTGGCGCCGGAACCGATCGTGATCAAGATCTTCTACGCGCTTTTGCAAGCGGCAAGTGAACGTCTACCGCAGCAACAAGAGCCTCATCTTGTAGGCTTTGGAATCTCTTCAAGGGTGAGACTCGATACTCCCTCGTTGCTACCGTCTTCTAGATTGCATCTTGGCTTGGATTGTGTGTTCGCGGTAGGAAATTTTTTGTTTTCTATGCAACGAATCCCATCACCAATTCCAACCATATAACAATTTAACGAAGAAGATTCAACCTTCGCCATGAATACTATGAGTAAAGCCTAAGGACATATTTGTCCATATGCAACAGCGGAGCGTGTTTCTCTCCCACACAGTGAATGCTAGGATCCATTTTATTCAAACAAAACAAAAACAAAAACAAACCGACGCTCCAAGCAAAGCACATAAGATGTGACGGAATAAAAATATAGTTTCAGGGAGGAAACTGATAATGTTGTCGATGAAGAAGGGGATGCCTTGGGCATCCCCAAGCTTAGACGCTTGAGTCTTCTTAAAATATGCGAGGGTGAACCACCGGGGCATCCCCAAGCTTAGAGCTTTCACTCTCCTTGATCATATTGTATCATACTCCTCTCTTGATCCTTGAAAACTTCCTCCACACCAAACTCGAAACAACTCATTAGAGGGTTAGTGGACAATAAAAATTAACATGTTCAGAGGTGACACAATCATTCTTAACACTTCTGGACATTGCATAAAGCTACTGGACATTAATGGATCAAAGAAATTTATCCAACATAGCAAAAGAGGCAATGCGAAATAAAAGGCAGAATCTGTCAAAACAGAACAGTCCGTAAAGATGGATTTTATTGAGGCATCAGACTTTCTCAAATGAAAATGCCCAAATTGAATGAAAGTTGCGTACATATCTGAGGATCACGCACGTAAATTGGCTTAATTTTCTGAGCTATCTACAGGGAGGCAGGTCGAAATTCGTGACAGCAAAGAAATCTGAAACTGCGCAATAATCCAAATCTAGTATGAACTTTACTATCAAAGACTTTACTTGGCACAACAAAACACAAAACTAAGATAAGGAGAGGTTGCTACAGTAGTAAACAACTTCCAAGACTCAAATATAAAACAAAGTACTGTAGCAAAATAACACATGGGTTATCTTCCAAGAAGTTCTTTCTTTATAGCCATTAAGATGGGCTCGACGAGTTTTTATGATGCACTCGCAAGAAATAGTAGTTGAAGCAAAAGAGAGCATCAAGAGGCAAATTCAAAACACATTTAAGCCTAAAATGCTTCCTATGAAAAGGAATCTTGTAAATAAACAAGTTCATGAAGAGCAAAGTAACAAGCATAGGAAGATAAAACAAGTGTAGCTTCAAAAATTTCAGCACATAGAGAGGCATTTTAGTAACATGAAAATTTCTACAACCATATTTTCCTCTCTCTTAATAACTTTCAGTAGTATCATGAGCAAACTCAACAATATAACTATCACATAAAGCATTCTTATCATGAGTCTCATGCATACAATTATTACTCTCCACATAGGCATAGTCAATTTTATTAGTAATAGTGGGAGCAAATTCAACAAAGTAGCTATCATTATTATTCTGATCATCAAATATAGGAGGCATATTGTAATCAAATTTATCCTCCATAACAGGCGGTACTAAAAGACTACTATCATTATAATCATCATAAATAGGAGGCAAAGTATCATCAAAGTAAATTTTCTCCTCAATGCTTGGGGGACTAAAAATATCATGCTCATCGAAGCCAGCTTCCCCAAGCTTAGAACTTTCTATATCATTAGCAACAGTGGTATTCAAAGTGTTCATACTAATATGTTCCATGGGTTTTTTAATTTTTGCATCAAACCATCCATGTCTTAAATCAGGAAATAGAATAAGAAGCTCATTGTTGTCCATTATGCCAAACTAGTGTAAACAAGAAACAAAAGATGCAATTGCGGGATCTAAAGGAAATAGCTTTGAGCACACACACAACGGCGCCAGAAAAGTACTTTACACTGGGACCGGAGTATGAGAGCCTTTTACCTTTCCTCCCCAGGCAACGGCGCCGAGAAAATAGCTTGATGTCTACGGGTGCTTCTATTCTTGTAGACGAGTGTTGGGCCTCCAAGAGCGAGAGGTTTGTAGAACAGCAGCAAGTTTCCCTTAAGTGGATCACCCAATGTTTATCGAACTCGGGGAGGAAGAGGTCAAAGATATCCCTCTCATGCAACCACTGCAACCACAAAGCAAGAAGTCTCTTGTGTCCCCAACACACCTAATAGGTGCACTAGTTCGGCGAAGAGATAGTGAAATACATGTGGTATAAATAAGTATGAGCAGTGGCAACGGCACCAGAAAAGTGCTTTGCCCAGGACAGTAAACAAGCAGTAGTAACGCAGCAGTAGTAACGCAGTAAAACAGTAAACAAGCAGCGATAGCAGTATTTAGGAACAAGGCCTAGGGATTAGTCTTTCAATAGTGGACACTCTCAACTTTGATCACATAACAGAATAGATAAATGCATACTCTACACTCTCTTGTTGGATGATGAACACCACTAATTGCGTAGGATTACACGAACCCTCAATGCCAGAGTTAACAAGCTCCACAATATTCAATGTTCATATTTAAATAACCTTAGAGTGCATGACAGATCAACACAACTAAACCAAGTACTAACATAGCATGCACACTGTCACCTTCACACTATGTAGGAGGCATAGATCACATCAATACCATCATAGCAATAGTTAACTTCATAATCTACAAGAGATCACAATCATAGCCTACGCCAAGTACTAACACGGATGCACACACTGTCACCATTACACCGTGCAGGAGGAATAAAACTACTTTAATAACATCACTAGAGTAGCACATAGATAAATTGTGATACAAAACACATTGCAATCATAAAGAGATATAAATAAGCACTTCATCTGCGCCATTCATAACAGTGAATAAGTATTCTGTGAAATATAGCCTAAGAGACCCACACGGTGCACACACTCGTCACCTTTACACACGTGGGACAAGGAGTCTCCGGAGATCACATAAGTAAAACCCACTTGACTAGCATAATGACATCTAGATTACAAGCATCATCATATGAATCTCAATCATGTAAGGCAGCTCATGAGATTATTGTATTGAAGTACATAGGAGAGAGATTAACCACATAGCTACCGGTACAGCCCCGAGCCTTGATGGAGAACTACTCCCTCCTCATGGGAGACAGCAGCGTTGATGGAGATGGCGGTGGTGTCGATGGAGAAGCCTTCCGGGGCACTTCCCCGTCCCGGCGGCGTGCCGGAACAGAGACTCCTGTCCCCCAGATCTTGGCTTCGCGATGGCGGCGGCTCTGGAAGGTTTCTCGTACCGTGGTTTTTTTTCTCGAGGTTTTAGGTCCAGGGGCTTTATATAGGCGAAGAGGCGGCGTCAGAAGGTCAACGAGGCGACGACACGCTAGGGGGCGCGGGCCACCCCCAGGCCGCGCCGGGGTCACGTGTGGTGGGCCTGTGGCCCCCCTCTGGCCTCTCTCGGGTGTTCTGGATGCTTCCGGGAAAAATAGGAACCTGGGCGTTGATTTCGTCCAATTCTGAGAATATTTCCTTACTAGGATTTCTGAAACCAAAAACAGCAGAAAACAGGAACTGGCCCTTCGGCATCTCGTCAATAGGTTAGTTCCGGAAAACGCATAAATATGACATAAAGTATGCATAAAACATGTAGATATCATCAATAATGTGGCATAGAACATAAGAAATTATCGATACGTCAGAGACGTATCAGCATGTGAAGAGGAGATTAAAATCTGTCAGAAAAATGAGAAACTCCGGAGTTATTGCATTGGATTATATCCATACGTCTAGAAATCTGGCAGACCCCTTCACAAAGGGTCTATCACGTAACGTGATAGATAATGCATCAAAGGAGATGGGTATGAGACCCACCGTTTAAGTTGTCCACAGTGGTAACCCATTCTATGTGATCGGAGATCCCGTGAATTAGAACTGGGAGAGAAGCTGTATGTCAACTGAGAGGAAAGTATCCTTACTCCTTGTATGATACCACTCCATAAAAGATGCAATACTTTCCTAATCTGCACGGTAGGATGATTTATCTTAATGTGTTCTAAGTTGCTTATTTAAGCACAGATGTTGTCATGCAGAACATCCGTTGAAGAACACACCTATATGAGTTTGGTTGTTAAAACGTCGCAACCTATGAGAGTTGGGTGCATTCTAATAAACTCATGAAAGACCATGGAGTATGATGCATAAGCTCCACCCGCGGGAAAGCCCTGCGACGGCCTAGTACCGGTCAAGGCTCTTTGTGAAGCTAGATTAGCAGAAAACTTGCAGTTCAAGGCTTAGTCCACTGTTCAAGTAGCAGTCTAGTGTAGTATAGAGTTCTGGTGAAAGTTCAACTTAACAGTCTTCGCTATAGTACCGGTATATAAAACAATGTTTTGGAACCAAAGGAAAATTCTATGTGCCTCTAGGATCTGGTGGGGGATTGTTGGAATTTTGGCCCATATTGGACCAACACAACAAATTTTCCAGAAATTCCTAATAAATCCTAGAGACCCACATGGACCATTCATGCATGGCAGGGGTGGGACAAAATTTTAGTCCCACATTGCTAGTTGAAGAAGAGTTGGAGCAGCTTATAAGGAGAGCTCTCCATACCATTTGTATGAGAGAAATAATAGGAGGAAATAGGAGCTGACCACACGCGCGCTCCTCCTCCGACGACGCCGCTCGCTCGCCTCGTTAGGACACGTCGCGCCGCGGGTTGCAGGAATGCCTCGAGCCGAGAGCCTCTCTCTCTTTCTTTTTGCCACTCACGAATGGGTATATGAACAGACGCAAGAATCTGAAACGTTTCTTTTAGTGGGTTTTGAATACGAAGACTGTTCAGCTTCGGCTGCTGCCTGTTCGGTTCACCTCCCTGGCCCTTCGTTTCATCTCCTCGCGTGGCCTGTTCAGCTCCTCTCTCTGTGCCTATAAAAGAGGTCGCTCCTCTCCAGAGATACACGACGAGACACAGCACCATATGCGCCTACCACTCGGTTCAAGAGCTTTGCGCCACCGCTCAAGACTTCTCCATCCCGTCTACCGGCGTGCACCGCTGGACGAGACAACAGGCCTCCGGAACCCCGTCTCTTGTGATCCTGTACGGGAGAGAGGCGATAAGGTTTTTGGGTAGCGCTCTAGCGCGACTGCTGACTTCATCATCGACACGGAGGCCGACGACTACTTTCCCAACGACGACTTCTTCCCCGTCATCAGCAACCTCTTCAGCGACATGGCTCTCAACGGCGACAACACCACCGCTGGTTCCTCTTCTGGACCGTATGTGTTTTTGCCTTCCTTTTATGAGATCATGATGTTCTTCCTTCTCCTAGCAATATGTTCAGGCTCATTGTCAGGAAACACATTGCTCTTATCAATCTGTTTAGACTTGTTGCTCCTTTATTCTATGGTGATTTGCATGACTAGTTTAGTCTCAAACTTTTTAGTCATGTTTTATCTACTGTTTTCTTTGATTAAATCATGGGGAAATTTGCTAATATATTCAACAAAAAACAGTGACACTTATTAATATTATGGATCGGGTGGGGTAGGAGAAAATTTTGGTACCCAACTCCGCAGCCAATCGATAGTGCACAAGAAGGGCCCATAATGAAAAGTCAAGTATTTTTTAAGCACAAAAAACAGTATTTTCAGGTTTCAGAAAACCCAATATCTAATTGTTGCCTGGGCACCGTGTAGTTTTAGGCGGTGCTCCCGGTCTGAAACATCGGATCGCAATCTGACGACTCTCCCGATCCGTGTGCGCTCCTAAATACTTGAGAGATAGAGAGAAGAGACCGTCGGTCAAAATTTCCCCATTCTTCACCTCCGTCGAACACATCTCACTCCCGCACCTCTTCGCAGATGTGGCGGCCGGCGACCGGAGGCGGAGCAGGGGATGAGGCGGGTGGCGCGGTGCGAGACCGCCGTCGAGGAGGCTCTCTGGCCCCGCGAGGCCGGCGCCACCATTGAGAGACGTAGCGGGCACCTACATGTGTGCTTGCCGCAGCAAGGCGGGAGGGGAGCTGCCTCCGTCGACCAACAGTTCGTTTCTCTCCCAACACCGGTCTCACCTCCACTGCTCCCCCTCCAGGCTCGCGCCTCCAGGCCCTCGACGACGCTGCCCCTCACATCTGTGGCCTTGCTGCGTGCCCCGCCCTCCTGGCGACGGCGAGCTCCGCACACGACGTCCTGCCCGACAAGCCCAGCGTCTTAATCGAGACCATGCTCGTCCGCCCCGCCTCCAAGTTCATGGGCGCGGACGACCACTCCATTCAGGCCCGCGTCGTCGGGGTCCTCCTCCCGGCCAAGGGCGGCGATTAGACAGCGGCGGAGCAGATCCTTCGCGTGGGAGCCTGCGTCCAGGGCGCTCGCGCTGAGGATGTTTCAGGTGCCCGCATCCTCAAGGTTACGGCTACTGTTGATCTATTCTATTGCAGGCACTAAGAATTGTTCATAGATGTAGTTTTTGCAGATTAATTTTGCCTCTTAAATATTTTTACTTCCAGATCGATATGAAGACGTAAATTATGTCATGGATGTAATTTTTGCAGACTAATTTTTGGCTCTTAAACTTTTTGACTTTCCCATCAGTAGAAGGATGTAACTATATTATTTTCTTTTTTCCACTCTGGATGTAGTTTTCATCGTTTTTCTACATCTATAATGTTTAATGGATCAAGGTGTAAGTCATAATACTGTTTTGGTGGTTTCGAATGTAATTTTTATATTTTTTTACATCCATCGCTGTATATTGTACATTTTTCTACATCTAGAGTATATTTGTGATCCCAATTTTGATGATTTTGAATGTAATTTTTATATATTTTTACATCCATCGCTGTATTTTGTACATCCTCATTTGGATCATAAAATAAACATTATGAATTATTTTTTAGAGGGATGTAATTTTTGTTCTTACCAAGATCCTCTGTTTTAATTTTACTAAATAGAAATGGGCCCGACTATGGTAAAACGAAGGCGTGGAAAATGGGTTCACGGCAAGGAGACATGCGATGGTGGTATGGGGAGAGCTTGTGTGGAGAGGAAACGTGAGGGATCGGGATTTCCTTTTTTGAAGTAATAGTGACAGTTAACTAATTCTTTTCTATTTTTGGGTGGGGCACCATGGAAGACTAAATAGTGCCTGGGCACTGTGTAGCCTAGCCCTTCAGAAAAATCCGAAAGAATTATCGCATTCAGATAATGGATGTAAGTACCTGTGTGCAAAATTTTGAAAACTTAATACAACCATTTTTTGTAATACGTAGACGGACAAATGAGTCACAAAATTTGTAACTTAACCTAAAAATCGTATCTCAAACCGACAGCCAGATGTTAAGAAGAGCAGCATGCACTTTCGACGAGACGATGATTCTCGATTAAAAGTTGGCATATAACAGAAGACGCTTGAAGTCGTTGACAATTGCAGCCTCCACAGACAGGAGGATGCGCATGCTGCCGCCGACGCCATCCATGAGGTAGGCGATCCCGGCATACGGTTGCACGGCGCGATGCACCATCAGCGGCTTGCCCCTCCCGAAATCCGCATCGTGCATGCCGCGCCAGCTGACGACCCTCAGCTCAGTCTTCGGCATGCTTCCCGCTTGATTACTTGTGTGGCCGCCGGCGATCTCAAAGTAGTCGATCGCCGAGCGCACCAGCTCATCGTCCATCCGGCTGATGGTGCCTCTGATCCGGCCGGCGACGGAGGCTAGCTGCCCCTTCGAGGCTATGTCCCGCACCTTGCCCGTGGCGCCCAGCATGATGATCCCGTTGCCGAAGAAGCTGCCCGGGAGCTTCGGCGACAGACTGGCCCGGACGTTCGCAGGGAAGATGAGGCGCGTCGTGGCGTCGGGAGGCAGCCGGCTGGCGGCGCACATGCACCGCCACAAGTGGGCGCTCACGGCGCAGAACGTGCTCACTCCGCTGGCGCAAACACGCTTGAGAGCGGCGACCTGGTCCTTGGAGAGGACGAAGATCTGGTTCGCGACAGCACGGGGAGAGTGGTCACGGGATGGGGTTTGGTGATTTGGGGGGCAGAACACGGTGAGAGCGTCCGGGTGGACGACGGGCGGGAAGCGTGGGCGGAGGAGGGTGCGGTCGTGGCATGGGCGCTCCAGCGTCGCCTCCGCCGCGTCGCCGTCCCTGGAGATGGCGGACCAGGTCTGGAAGAAGTGGAACGCGCTTGTCGCGTCGACGACGATGTGGTGCAGCGCCATCCCTAGGGCTACCCCGCCGCACTTTAGGAAATTCACCTGGACGCCGCACATGAGGGACGGCGAGTGGTCCTCAACGCGGGGAAAGAGGAGCCGCTTTAGCTCCGGCGACGGCTGGGAGCTACCGAAGTCGTCGACGGTGAGGTCTGGGCGAGCGACCACGAAGAGCGCGCCCTGGCCGGCGCAGTCGATCTCTAGCCGGCCGTCGGTGTCCACGCCGAGACGGCCGGCCAGGGGGTAGAAAGCTACGAGAGCCTTTGCCAGCGCCGCCTTCAGCCTGGCCACGTCGAAGAAGTCGTCGTCGACGGCACCGGCACCGGAGGCAGAGGCGGAGGCGGAGCGGTACAAGTGGAGGAAGGGGATGTGGCCTGTGGTCGCCCACGTGAGGTCGATTGGAGTAAGCCACAGGCCATGCACGGGCGTCTCCTCGCTCGGCGTCACCATGTACGACTCCGGCAGCTTCACTGCTTGCACCTCCTCCATGATCATTTTTCCTTGTGCTGACTACTGAGCCGAGGTATGTCGAGCGCGAACACACGCCGGGATCGATCGATGTATGGATTACCGGCCGGCCCGGCCGAATCGTGCCTGTTTTTTTATTGCTTTCAACTCTCAGATGATCACAAGGTCTACCTGGGTGTTTATACACGGCAAGGTGACACACACCCGACTCGACTCGGCGGAGAACTTAGGAACCCTACTCGGACTACGTACGTACACTCCTATAGAACTCGTATACGACGGAATGTGCACACGATCGACGGATTACCAGAGTTGGACGCGATTACATTTCTCTTTTTTTTTTGCAAAAATTCCACAGATCTTTTAATAATCTTCAACAGTAGTATAAAAAAACTTAAAAGTAATAAAAATTACAAAGAGGCCACTGGACCACCTAGAGACAACTACAAACACTAGCGCGAGTCGTAGTCATCGCCCCTCCATCACCGGAGCTAGGCAAAGCTTGTCTTAGTAACAACATATGCATTGGTCAATTTCTAAACTAAAGGTTTCACCTCAGGCGATTAGGGTTCTCTGCCTTCCGTCGGCGGCCGCCTCCGATCTGGCCGCCTCTGTGGCCTTCGGGCCATGGAGGTGGGGCAGATCACGGCTCTCGTCGGTGGGAGGGCTCCGTTTCCCAATTTTGGGAGCTTCGTTCCTCGTCTTTATGGTTTTTGTTTGTAGGGGCGGCGCTCAGTGGGTGGCAGCGCCTCGTGCAATAATATTTCCCCGGCTTCAACCACATCTCAACGGCTACGTCGAGAAGCTTGTGGGTATGGTGTGGTCTTCGAGGAGTTCTTCTGGCTGTGGGGATCTTCGGATCGTCAAGGAGCTTCATTGGCAGTTCATCCTACTTCTTCGTCTCAGGGACGGCTGTGGTCTTTTCGACCCGTTCGGCGAGTTCCCGTCCGCAACCAACAACGTCAGGCTGGCTCAGGGAGGAGCGGCAGCGGCGGCGCGCCGTCGACACGGTCTGGAGGTTGAAGATGAAGGGCTTCTCAAGGATCTTGTTGTAATTTTCGTTTTTCTTGAGCTGCTTTGTACCGTTCGGTGTTTCTTTTAATGCCAGTGTCCTATTCGCAAAAAAAGAACTTGTCTTAGTAGAGATTGTTGTAGTAGACATACGGAAAGTCGTCATGCTAAGGCCCCAAAGAACCAGCGCACCAGAGCAGAGCAGTAACCATCGTCAATAATGACAATTGTAGATCGGAAGAGACTGATCCAAAATCACACCAATGAACATAGAAACCGATCGGATCGCAGGAGATCTGCCGGACAGACGACTTCACGCGCCCTCCTACGGTGCTAGATGCACCACTGGAGCGAGGATAGAGCAGGGACGATCTTATTCTGACAATGTAGCCATCGCCTCACCATCCTGAAGAAATTTACCGCATAAATGTTTTAAGAAACCGCATCACTTGTGACTAGCCGAAGTATGTAAAATGATCATGGCTGAGGTGCATATCTTCATACTTCATGAATAGGAAACACTGGTGAAGCTCCGACTTCTTCCTCTCCTACACCAACCCTTAGAAAGAACAATGGAAGGAATAAATGAGGCTAGCCTGCATAAGAGGAGGACACACTTGCTCTCTCTTGCCTAGCTTTATCTTTAGCAACCTACATGATCCTTCTCATATAAAAAGAGAGAAACTGCACCTTGTATATGGAATATGGAGACCATGTTTATATTGTGGTTGAACATGCCAAACCCACGAAAATAAACAAAAATACCTAGTCTTCTTTGGCTGGGGTTGGCCGGTGCGAAGGTGGTGAAAGGTTGCTTTCTTTGGAGAATGTCCTCTCTAGAATCTAGACACTAAATCCACTTCGATGTAGGTGTGAGCCGCCGCTCAGTGAAGAACTTATGGTTCCTTTCTTTCCATGTGTTCCAGAGCATATAGAAGAGACGGCCACTAATAATACGGCGTTACTCCTTCTTTGACTTGCCCATAATAACATTGTCCTACCATTTCGAGATGGACGGGATGAAACTCTGACCGGCTATCCCAACAACATTGTTGTCACAAGATCGCACGGGATTCTAGATACCAGAGCTATAGGGACAATCTTTGAATTAGTGGCTTGCCATTTCGAGACGCGGAGCCAAACGGGGCAGGAAGGGTCCTTAGGCCCATCGAAAGCATGACTGTTGTCAAAAGCTTTCTGTGAGTCAGTAAAAAAAGCTTGCATTTCGGCTCGGCGTGCGCGTTCCAGATCTTTTGGGCATCAAACTAGGGTGGCTGCTAAGAAACTGTGCCTAGTATGTGGAGCTTACCCTTAAGTCTCGTTCTACGTCAAAGATCAAGAGATGGAGTCACTCTGCTTAGGTGATAGATGCATGACCTCTAAAGTGTCCCATAATTCAATGTATTGTGTTATTTGGACATGCATGCTTAGCTTGGTGATAGAGCTGATCCACTTGTCATCTTTAATATCTTTGGCGACACATAGATTTTCTTAGTTACAATCTTGTACAAGTGAGGTTCCCAAAGGCTCAAAAGGTCCATGATCACACCAACCATCATAGCACAAAGAAGTTGTTTTCCCACCGCCTAGAGTAGTCTGCGTGGAGGCATGAAGATATCCATATTTGCATCGTCGCAGGGTAGCATCAGAAACTGGAAGTTGTTTTCTTACATTAGATCACCAATTTGACCTTTGTAAATTAAAAAAAAAATCAGTGTTCACGCCAGAATTTGCAGTGGACAAAGTGTTAACCACACCTTTCTACCCTGAGCTGAATTAAATTTTCGAGAGTTTCCAGTTTACAAAGGTCATACTGTGACCGAACCCAAAAAAAAGGAGGAACCATATTAGGCACCGCAAATTTGACACAAGGTTAGTAAGCCACCAAGAGAACTCAAGTGCGGTCACTAATACAGATCGAAGTTTTAAAGGCCTACTAACGCATACACTCTCCAAATACGTGCATACATTCATCTCTATAAACGCACATATGTGCATCCTACCTTTATGAGTACTTTAACCTTTTCAAAGAACAAAATCCCAAAAATAAATTCGGTGGATCTTGAGATTGACAAATTCACCATAAACATCTTGCTATCGACAAAAATATCGCCTCCCACTAAAAAAATCCATCCCTGTGAAACATGGTGTCTCACATTGGTGAGCTAGGGGTGCATCCAACCACAGATTGATTCTCTTATAGCCCTAATCACATGTAACAAATGAATTGTGTGCCATGCGAGGAATCGATTACGGTAAAATATATAAACCGTGCCTCCCCCCGAGCCGGCGTTCGTGACGGCGGAGCTGGCTCTTGCTCGTGGGGTTCTTCGGCCTTCACCTCGGTGCTAGGCGGTGCTTTTGCTCAAGATCTGTGGGAGTTGCAGGCGGGAAGCTCCTCCTCGACGGCGGGCTCGGATGGCGTTGTGGAAGAAGGGTGGTGCTGGCGGCGGCTTCGAGCTGATGGTCGTTCACCGTTCAGATGCCGGCGCCTGCGTCGGTTGGATCATGCAGCTTTTCAACAAGGTTGGTCGGGCCGTCGTCTTCGGTGCGAGGTAAGCTCGCCTTCTTCCTCTCCGGTGGCTTGCTGCTGGAGCTCGAAGGAGGTGTGCGCATGGAAAAAAAAAGCGCGCTATTTCGGCGCTAATAGCACGCTATAGCGTTTCTGGACATGCCACGCTACATCATTTTCGGCGCTATAGCGTGCTATAGCGCGCTATTAGCGCGCTATAGCACGCTAATAGCGTATTTTTCAGCCGACGCTATTTTGTTATAGCGCGCTATTTTTTTCCTTGGGTGTGCGGCGTGGTGGCTCCGTTCTCGCCGTGTGGTGTGTGTTTCCTTCCTCTGTTCGTGCGTGTGCGTTCTTGTTGCTGATGTTGTACACGAACTCCCTTCTAAAAAAATATATATATAAACCGTGGCAAATTATTCTTACAGGCTCGATACATTAGCATGAATGTACTGCTTCTTTTATACAGAAAATCCCTATCAGTAACAGCCACTGAAATACAGGACATGTCTTCACTTGTAAGCATGAACGTAATCCTGGAAATAGAAGGTCTTCTCGACGAAGGTCGCGAGCCAGCGGGACGCAGCGAAGCACGCAATGGCTAACGAAACGACGACGGTTTTCTGTACGACGGACGTCGCCAGCGTCCCCTTGGCGACGGCGAGGAACCCGACCACTGTGACTGCGGCGACCTGCAGGGCCACCTCCAGCGCCTTCATGGCCTTGAGCGCTACGCTGCAGCTCCTGCACTGCGCGACGTGTGACCAGTACCTGCGGACGCCGTTCACAAGATCGTTCAAAGCTGTTATTATCACTGAATTCTCAGGTGTTCCGAGCTTCAGGTTGCAGTCAAGAAGAACGGTAGCTGCTGTGTCTTTTTTGATTTTTTTGAGGGTAGCTGCTGCGCCTTTTTACCTTTCCATAAGCTTGTCTTTGGTAGGAGTAGCCGGAAGCTGATGGACCATTGGGGCAGCCCAGTCGACCTGGTTCTTGCAGTGCTTTCTGAACCAGTTTCTGAAGGCGATTACCATGCTGTCTGACGACGTAGGCACGTACACAGATTTCTGCCAGTTGTCAACACCGGCGGCAGCAAAGTTTCGCTCCTGAAATGAAGGAAGAATAATGGGTTAGCAAAGTACCCTGGATGGCTGGATCCCGATCAGAATTTTAGAGTAATCGTTACCTCGACGTGAAGGAGGTACATGTCAGAGTCCAAGATGGCGTTCTGGATAATGTGGAAGTACCACCGTGGCATGATCTTGTCCAACCAGACGCCGAAGTTGTTTGGGAACGCGGTGATCACCCTGCTCCTCCCCGGCGCCACCGGGACGCACATGAACACATTCATGAAGTAAGGCTTATTTTTCTGCTTGTCCTGTCCAAATTCCAAACCAAACCAAATCAAGGTTAAGTTGCGGATAAATTGGTGCGAGTTCACTTTCATCCGCAGCAACGGGATGGGAGACAGTACATAGGGCTGATGAATTGCTACCTCTCCCTCGGCCTCACTCGGAAGCGGCGAGCCGTGAAAGGTGCACGGTGCGGTGAACCGGTAGTAGCCACCGTTCCCCTGCGGCGACAGGAACCCGCCAGCCTTGGCCTCCTCTATCTTCATCTTCATCGGCCCGCCACCCTCCTTGTCGAGCTCAACTGTGAAAAGAAGAAGGTACGAGAAGTGAATCAACACCCCGTTGGATCCTTAAACTGAATTGGACATGGCCGATCATGTGAGGGCATATCTTCCGGGGTCTCCTTTCGTGCGAATGAACGCCATGGCAGGGCCGTCGTCATCTTTTGCGGGGATTGGCGTCAACCCCTTGTGCGCGTAGGGGAGGTGAGCAGGGTCCATGAGGTTCTCCACGAGCACGTCGTACCTGCAAATCAAAAACGATGCGCGGCTTCCTCTGCATCAACACCTGAGAGCATAGCAATGGAGGTTGAGGATGCAGGCGAGTTAAATTTTACCCGTAGGGGAGGTCCCTGATGGTGTACATGGTGTGGAAGGAGGGGTCGTCCATCTCCGGGATGAAAGGCGGCCGCTTTCTTTGGAGCACGTCCCGGTGCTCGGCGCCGGCCATCGGGTAGAACCACAAGATGTTATTCTGCACCACGGTCGGGTACGACGCCACGCACGCCTTGCTGTTCTTGTGCACCTGCGCGCGGCACAGCATCAGTCGAGAGGAAGATACTAGAGGGAGCTGAAAGCTGATCCATGGCGAGCGGGCGGGTCGGCGTGATTACAGTGGGGCCGAGGGCGGGTGCCTGCGGGATGAACTGGCAGGAGCCACGGCCGTCGAAGCACCAGCCGTGGTAGACGCACTGGAGGCGGCCCTTGCCGTCGATCCGGCCCTCGGAGAGCGGCGCCAGGCGGTGCGGGCACTTGTCGTCGAACACGCGCCACTCGTCGACGGCGCGGTCGTGCCAGGCGACGACGCGGAGGCCCAGCACCGTCTTGCCGTGCGGCGCGCCGGGGTCGAGGTCGCACACGGGGGCGAACGGGTACCACTGGTCCAGCCAGTCGAACAGCTCCTCCTCCTCCTGCTCATCTTTACCGGGCAGGGCCGCCTCCGCCGAGCACGGGGATGACAAACGAGCACGCAGCCGCCGCGCGGGCGTAGGAGAGAGGCGGCCGGCTGCTGCTGCCATGGCGCTGCTGTGTGCAGGGGCGGAGGCGCCGAGCGGGAGCGAAGGGCGTGCGCGCGGAACGCGGAGGAGGGCAAGAGGATTCATGGAGCTAACCTCTGGATCGGAGGACGCGGACTCGGCGGGTGATCGGAAATTCAAGTCTACTTGTTTGATCGTGCACACGGGAGATGAGTAGTTTGTTGGTGCGGCTGCGCGGGCCGTGGGAAGAGGGCCGTACCCGTAGGTGGATGCGAAATTGCGAATGCGATGCCCTTTTCGACTTGGCGACACGCACCTGCACTAGCAGCTTCGTCTCGTCCACTTATGCGCTCTGTTGGCTTGGCCCATCTATCGTCCACTTATGCGCTCCGTTTCACGAACTGTTAGGTAGACTATCTTGTGGAGAGTTTCTTGTCTGGCATGCAAGGAGGAAAGTGATTCATGAGGGGATTTTTCAAAATCCACTTAGCACCCACCATTTTGTGGAGAGTTTCTTGTCTGATCTTAATCAGTCGAAGAACACAACAATCAAGGGAGGGACGGCGCCAAAGCATGATCATCCTAAATGGGCTCCGGCTCCTGCCGGAGTTGTGAAGGTAAACGTAGATGCAGCGGTTGCAAGACGTAAAGATCATGGGGTGATTGCTGCAGTGGCGAGAAGGGCGAATGGCGAGTATCTGGGATCGTTGGCAGTACTTCTCCAGGGCATCTCTGACCCCGAGGTGCTTGAGGTGTTGGCAGTCAGAGAAGGCACTAACCTGGCCTTGGACCTCTCCGTCCAAAGGATCAGGCCGGGTGGCCAGTGACTGTTTATCACTTCTGAACGCGATGAAGGAGCAAAATCTAGGAAGATATAGCCATATCATGCATGAAATAACGACGTCTTCATCAGCGTTTAGTGAGTTTTCTTTAGTTCATGAAAATAGATGTTCGAATAATGAGCCTCATGATCTGGCTCGCTTGATTCTGGGCTCTCCAATAGGGAGGTGTGTTTGGCTCGGCAATCCGCCTGAGGGCGTTTGTATTCCCCGACTCTTGGTGATTTAACAAAGGAGGCGGATGCTTTGCTAAAAAAAAGGTAGACTATCTTGTTTCTGTAAAAGTATATGGAAAGAAGAAGATTAGAAGGAGGCGAGATGGCCCTCAGGCTCAACCTCGACATGTATATATATATGCAGATTACTTGTACAAGGGTTTACACGGTTAGCATCTACAGCTGGCGTTCCTATCTAGCTAACAAACCTCAACATCTATCTCAACAGTGCTAACTGAATATACAATCATAACTGTCTAACACACCCCCTTAATCTGAGCATGGTAAGCTCATGTTAAGATTGTCTCTGAATTTTACAAATGATTGTGTAGCAAGAGGTTTAGTTAGAACATCCGCCAGCTGATCATGGGTGGAAATGAATCTGATGTCAAGAGCTTTGTGACATAGGCATCCTCAATGGGCCTGCCGAAGATGGTACCCGGGGTTTTACTGAAGGCCCACGACCCGAAGATTATAAAGCCCGGAAGCCCAGTTAGGAGAGTTTGGAAAGATAGAATTGTATTAGGAATATTGACTTGTAATTACTACGGGACGGACTCAGATTGTCTCCCGAACTCTGTAACTTTTGTATCACGAAACCCTTGGCTCCGCCTCCTATATAAGGGGGAGTCAAGGGACGAAGAGAGGATCGATTTCATTATCAACACAACCTTGTTTTTCTAATAGTCGAGTACTTTCCGGCTGAAACCCTCGAGATCTACTTGCTCTCTACATCCAACTAAACCCTAGTCTACAATCCGTAGGCATTGACAAGTTAATCCCTTATCACTTTGCATGCAACTCTCTCTCGAACCAAATGGTAGTCCACCTCGATGTGCTTCATGCGTGCATGGAATACGGGGTTTACTGACAAGTATGTGGCGCCTAAATTATCACACCAAAGTGTAGGCGCACGACTCAAATATATTCCCAGTTCCTGCAGCAACCCTTGTATCCAAATAATTTCAGCCGTTGCATTCGCAACAGATTTATACTCCACCTCGGTGCTTGAGCGTGAAACAGTGGGCTGTTTTCTAGAGCTCCATGCAATGAGATTGCCTCCAAGAAATAAAGCATGCCCTCCTGTTGAGCGGCGATCATCCGGGCAACCGGCCCAATCAGCGTCGGAAAAACCACTCAGCAAACTTGAGGACGAACCATGAAGAGTAAGACCAAATGACAGTGTATGCTTAAGATATCGAAGAATACGCTTTACCACTGACCAATGTGCATCTGTAGGTGTCCGCAGAAATTGGAAGACCTTGTTAACACAGAAGGAAATATCCAATCTGGTCAGGGTTAAGTACTGAAGAGCTCCTACGACACTCCTGTATCTTGTCACATCCTCAGAGGAAAGTGGAACTCCAACAGTGTGACAGCTTGTCACTTACGGCCATAGGAGTACTCACTGTCTTGGCTTCAGTCATATTCGTCCTTGCTAGAAGATCTGAAATATACTTCTGCTGAGAAAGATGCAGACTACCACGCTGATGCTTAACCTCAATGCCCAAGAAATAACCAACATGGCCAAGATCCTTAACAGGAAAAGTCTAACGCAACTTAGCAAGAAGATGATCAGCAGCTTTGGCAGTTGAGCTAACGACGATGATATCATCAACATAGACTAGCATATATATGGTAACACTGGTCATGTTTGTAAACAAACAATGACACATCTTCCTTCGATGGAATAAATCCGAGCTCCTACAATCTGCTGCTTAGTCTAGCAAACCAAGCTCTCGGTGCTTGCTTCAAGCTATAAAGTGACTTCTCCAACTTGCAGACATGGTGCGGAAAACTGCTGTCAACATAACTAGCGGGCTGAATCATATAGACATCTTCCTCCAGATGACCATGCAGAAACGCATTGTCGACATCCAGTTGCCTCATTTGCCACCCCTGCATCACAGTGAGAGATAGAATGACACGAATGGTGGTTGGCTTGATCACCGGGCTATAAGTGTCATCATAGTCGATGTTGTGATGCTGTTTAAATCCTTTGGCGACAAGACGTGCCTTGAATCTGTCCACCGATCCATCTGGTTTGCGTTTTACCTTGTAAACCCACCGGCTGTCAATGATGTTGAACCCTTTCTGTGCAGACAAGCGTCCAAGTTTGATTGCGTTGGAGTGCTGAGAACTCGGCATCCATTGCTTTCTTCCACTTGGGATTCAGAAGTGCGGCACTGACAGAAGTGGGCTCAGTATCGGATGCACGAGCTGCTGTGTAGGTGATTGTGCCATCAGTCCATCGTTTCGGCACAGATTTACCGGCACGGAGACGGGTCTGCATCTGGTGCACGCGATCAGGTGCAGGAGGTACTGGAAAAACCAGCGACGAAGTCATCGACGATGGTGCAGGCGAGGCAGGAGGCGTGTCTTCTCCGGGAGCTGCATGGGTTGAATCACCCGCAGTTGGCCCAGTAGGCCCAACATGAGACCCGCAGTTGCTATTTTTAGTACTATACAAATTAGACCATAGACTTTCACGGAGAAACAAATATGCTATGACGATTTAACCTTCGGTAAATCAAAATCAGAACGTTTCGATCCCGTCAATTATATGCACTAGAAATCTGTAATGATCAAATAATGCTACCATGGAGAGATGTAGTCGGCACCTGAATAAACACATTTGGCATAAGATAAAAAAATTATAATATTATATTATCTCTGTCCATAAAAGAATGTTAGAGGTTTATGTAAATTCGAATGTATCTAGACTTTTTAGTATATAGATACATCCGAATTTAGACGAATCTCCCGACATCCTTTTATTGACGGAGTATCATTTGTTCGCATTATTATCTAACAAACGATGGTGGATGAGATGGGCTCGAAGCTGAACTTGGTGCTCCACTCGTAGTAAAAGTCGATCGCCCCGTACGACTCCACCGGGCCGCCGCCGACGAGGGTGCAGAGGATGCCGTCGCCGTCCGGGCTAATGGCGCTGGCCGGGTAGACCACGATGGACGAGTTGTACCCTGGGCATACCAGCTTTATGTTCTTCTGGGCGCAGGCGCAAGTGTTGACCACCCTCACGAAGTACTCCGGCCTCCCTCCTGGATCAGCCTCAGTGTCCGTGTTGACGACCAGATCTGATGCTCTACAGGCTGCTCCTGAAGCATCTGCATTACCTGCGTAAACCAATGAATAAAGAAAGAGAGATTATGTGTGCGTCTTGCATGGACCTGGAGATAGACAATCTGATTACCAATTACTCCATGGTGATTGTTTGGCATCCAGAATACTATACCTTTGTGGATAATGCAAAACAACAAGCAGGCCACAAGGATCACTACTGGTTTGGTGGCCATTTTCTTGAGTATGCCTTGATTTCTATGAAGCTATACCGTGTTTCTGTTGTTCATATGGCATATGGTATAGTTAGCAGACTATTTGTAGGCGAGCGAAAGCTCTAGGGATTGGAACACTCCGCGGCCATATGATTAGCGGTTTTGATTGATTAATATGTATATAAGGGGGGCCTGACGTGACGTAGTTACTTTCTACTCCGTAGATAAATTAGGATGTGCTTTATAAATAACGGATTCTTAAAATAACTCCCGATCAAGCCACTCTTTCCAAACAAATCTGCTTCCTCCCTTAGATAGGTAGTTTCCATGTACTCTGTCTCGAAATATGTTTATCTTTATTAGTTTCCAAGGAGATCCTTTATATTTCCTTTGCTGAGCAATATAGGAGTATCTTTCTTTTTCTTCACAAGGCATGTATGACATTTTAATCTTTCCCTTATGGTTCAACGCATGCAAATGCCTAAAATTAATAACTAAGATAAAATCATGGACATTGAGATCCTAAATATAGTATTTTCCCAAAAAATGTCACCTAATTAAATGCACAAAAAACTGACATTTGTGATTTTGTTGACCGCAATTTGCCCATTTTGGCAGGCAAAAACCATCTCAAGGTAGGGATGGTAATGGGTATCCATGACCCGCGTACCCGCCGGGTAAAAACCCAATAGGAGTACGGGTATAGAACAAAATATTGTCCATGAGTTTGTAAATGAGGAAATATCACACCCATCGGGTAAAGTGGGTACGGGTATGGGATCGTAGAACACATACCCGCGTACCCATATACTCATCTAAATTTGATAAGTTGGCCGCCATAATATTCTAAACTACTTAATTTTTCCCATAATCACGCTTTCACGTTGCTAGGCTGAACATCACGCTTTCTGGTCTGACAATAGATGGTAGGCTAGTGAGGATTAGACCCCCTACTTGGATCGCTACACCTCCTGTCATATTTTTTGATCAATTTGATGTGTTATGACTTATGAGCACATGTATTTTTTACCCGCGGGCACCCATTTTCCATGTCGGGTAATGGGTATGGGAAAATTTTGTACCCGTTGACGGGTATGGGTACGGGTAATGGGTAAGATTGAAGACGACGGGGTACGGGTATCTGATGGCTCTACTCATAGATGATTGTCTTCCAAAAAACAATCGGACTTTCCCAAACGTCGTGTGCCAAGAAAATATACTCCCTTCGTCCCGTCAAAGGATGTCTTAGATACATCCAACTTTAGACAAATCTAATACATCCTTTTATAGACGGATAGAGACATAGAGTACAAAACAACAACTAGAAAAATCTGCATTAATAAATAATTTTGCGCAACATGGCCAACATGACCACGGTGGCTTCAATTTTGGAGCATGGACAGAGGAAATCCAACGTCCAGGTTCTTGGAGAGGTGAAGGATTGTCGTCGCAGATGGACCTCAAAGTCTCCCTTCACCTGTTGTCAAACCTCGTTTGCAAACTGGCAGAAGAGTAGAGCATGCTCGATCGTCTCAGCCTGGTTGTAGAAAATACACAGAGGTGACGGTGCACTTGAATAGACGAGCTAGATGCGTTTGTACGTGGACTTTATTCATGCAAGCTGATGCTTTTGGCGAGTGAACTTGCACGTAGAAGCTAGCTTATAATAGCTTTACTAGATCGATGACTAGCATACACGCAAGCTGTACAGGCTAGCTTGCTAGATTGTCTAGCTTGATGAATAAAACACAGGCAATATTTATCTATGTATATGCAATATCGAAAAAGATATATGATATTTTCTTTTCAACATTATATTATTTACATGTCAATCTCTATATAAATGGTGTTTTATGGTGGCTTATAATATGAACAGTCTTTTATGAATTCAGGGTATTATCAAAACCATAGTTTCACAGTTGCTCGAACCAAATAACTTCCAACTTTCTCACAGTTCTCTACACGTATCAGCTTTTTCACAACTGACAGCTCACAACAGATTTTTCAGAATTCACAGCAGAACCAAGCTAAACCTTAGTCCGTCTAAGCAGAAACTACTACATAATTGCACTCAGGTTTTTAGGAGCGATCAATGGAGTCAAAATGTCAAATAATCAACATAAAAGGTGTGGTGCTCTCAAAGAGCTAACATTTTGGTTGCGTTATGACATGAAGAATGCTTGTTCCTCTACAAGTTCTCTAACTTCTAACGAAATAATTTAATACAACAAAGAAACATTAAGAATAAACCATTAGGAATAAGAATAACCTGTCTAGGCTTACTTGTCGTTTAAACAGTAAAGGGACATGGATATTTTTCAAAAAGGTAATAATGAGCAAGGCTGGATTACATCCACTTCATGTAAAGTAAAATATGTCAGGCTGATCATCTAAGGAGGAACATTACAAGAAAATTTAAATAAACATATATCTGTACCTTTTCCTTTATTCATACAAAGACACTAAAACAAACAAATAAACATGACAAGAGAAACCAAATTAAGTATACATCATCCCGCATTTCCGCACAAAAGGCCCAAACCACTGGAGGCGGTGGAACGATGGCTTGGGACCGGACGGAGGCGGCGAGCCACGACTGGAGGGAGCAGAGGCGAGGCACCACGGATGGAGGAAGCGGCGGCTAGGCGGTGGGTGGTGAAACCCTAGGTCGTGATCGAATAGATGCTTCATAAGATAGAGTATCACCAGGTGATGGAATGGAGCGTCGTCGGACATGGAGAAAGGCTACGGCTAGGAGCTACATCGAAGAGCATCACATGTGTGGTAGCAGGAGCGTTGCCGTCAGGCGCGGAGCGTCACGGGCGACAGCCTGCAACGCTTACAAGGGGGCCCACATGGCGGCATACAGTGAGTAGGAGAGGGCGTGGCGAGTCGGCGCAGAGTGTCGGTGGTAGCAGTGAGATATGGCTGCGGCGGGCAGGCCCATAGGCCGGCCCAATTTGGGGTCATATCCCGCCCCTGTTTCCTGGCCATATCGCTCACACTCTCTTGTCTCTTCCTCTTGTGTCTCGTCTTGCCTTGTTGAGAAAAAAAAACTCCCTCTCGCCCACGACCATGCTGCTCCGGCTGCCGCCGGCTAAGTCCAGCGCCGCCGCCCTCTTCCCCCTCCCCCTGTTCCTAGCCGCCGATGCGCTTTACTGTGAACACCCGACGACCGGTCTTCCCGGCCGTCGCCGGCCATCAGTGGCCTCGATCATCGCCGGCTTCGCTCCACTACCTCTGGCTGGTCATCCTTCTCCAACCAGCGCCGCACCTCCGCGCCTCTGCGTGGCCCCCGGCGGAACCCTAGGGTTCGCTGGCTTGGTCGTCGTCGATGGCGACGCGACCCGGTGATACGTCTCCGACGTATCGATAATTTCTTATGTTCCATGCCACATTATTGATGATATCTACATGTTTTATACACATTATATGTCGTATTTATGCATTTTCCGGCACTAACCTATTAACGAGATGCCGAAGAGCCGGTTGTTGTTTTCTCGCTGTTTTTGGTTTCAGAAATCCTACAAAGGAAATATTCTCGGAATTGGACGAAATCAACGCCTAGGGTCCTATTTTTGCACGAAGCTTCCGGAAGACCGAGGGGAAAGGAAGTGGGGCCACGAGGCGCCACCACAACAGGGCGGCGCGGCCCGGCCCCCGGCCGCGCGGCCCCGGCGTGTGGGGCCCTCGTGTGGCCCCCGCGTTGCCCTTCCGCCTACTTAAAGCCTTCGTCGCGAAACCCCCGGGACCGAGAGCCACGATACGGAAAACCTATGCGAGACGCCGCCGCCGCCAATCCCATCTCGGGGATTACGTAGATCACCTCCGGCACCCTGCCGGAGAGGGAATCATCTCCCGGAGGACTCTTCACCGCCATGGCCGCCTCCGGAGTGATGAGTGAGTAGTTCACCCCTGGACTATGGGTCCATGGCAGTAGCTAGATGGTCGTCTTCTCCTCATGTGCTTCATTGTCGGATCTTGTGAGCTGCCTAACATGATCAAGATCATCTATCTGTAATTCTATATGTTGTGTTTGTCGGGATCCGATGGATAGAGAATACTATGTTATGTTGATTATCAATCTATTACCTATGTGTTGTTTATGATCTTGCATGCTCTCCGTTATTAGTAGAGGCTCGGCCAAGTTTTTGCTCTTAACTCCAAGAGGGAGTATTTATGCTCGATAGTGGGTTCATGCCTCCATTAAATGCGGGACAGTGACAGAAAGTTCTAAGGTTGTGGATGTGCTGTTGCCACTAGGGATAAAACATTGATGCTATGTCCGAGGATGTAGTTATTGATTACATTACGCACCATATTTAATGCAATTGTCTGTTGTTTTGCAACTTAATACTGGAAGGGGTTCGGATGATAACCTGAAGGTGGACTTTTTAGGCATAGATGCATGCTGGATAGCGGTCTATGTACTTGTCGTAATGCCCAATTAAATCTCACAATATTCATCATATCATGTATGTGCATTGTCATGCTCTCTTTATTTGTCAATTGCCCGACTGTAATTTATTCACCCAACATGATATTTATCTTATGGGAGAAACACCTCTAGTGAACTGTGGACCCCGGTCCATTCTTTACATCTGAAATACAATCTACTGCAATACTTGTTCTTTACTATTCTCTGCAAACAATCATCATCCACACTATACATCTAATCCTTTGTTACAGCAAGCCGGTGAGATTGACAACCTCACTGTTTCGTTGGGGCAAAGTACTTTGGTTGTGTTGTGCAGGTTCCACGTTGGCGCCGGAATCTCTGGTGTTGCGCCGCTCTACATCCCGCCGCCATCAACCTTCAACGTGCTTCTTGGCTCCTCCTGGTTCGATAAACCTTGGTTTCTTTCTGAGGGAAAAACTTGCCGCCGTACGCATCACACCTTCCTCTTGGGGTTCCCAACGGACGCGTGCTGTACGCGTATCAAGCTCTTTTTCTGGCGCCGTTGCTGGGGAGATCAAGACACGCTACAAGGGGAGTCTTCACAATCCAATCTCTTTACTTTGTTTTGTCTTGCTTTATTTTTATTTACTACTTTGTTTGCTGCATTATATCAAAACACAAAAAAATTAGTTGCTAGCTTTACTTTATTTACTGTCTTGCACTCTATATCAAAAACACAAAAAAAATTAGTTACTTGCATTTATTTTATCTAGTTTGCTTTATTTACTATTCTAAAATGAGTAATCCTGAAGTTGAAGTTCGTTCGTTTAAGCAACAAGGGGGAGAATGTTTAAAAGATGCTTGGTATAGAATTAGTGATGCTCATAATAGGTGCACTAAGAAACACTCCACCACTATCCTACTCGGGAATTTTTATGTTGGTATCTCCGGCTGGAATAGGTATGTTCTTGATTGTCTCGCAGGAGGTAACTTCCTAGGCGCTCCCGCTTTAGAAGCTAGTTGCATTATTGAGAGTTTATTTGGAACACCACCTGTTAATGAAGTTAAAATTGAAACCTCTCTTGAAGATGTCATGAAAAAATTGGAAACCATAGAGAAAAATTTTCCAAGTGTTGAAACTAAATTGGAAATGTTACTTGATAAAACTGATGAACTTGATAAATCCTTAGGAGGAATTGATGAAAGAATTAGTGTCCTACGAACTTGTGTGGTCCATGATAATCAAATCAATAGGATTGGCGAACTTGAAAAAGCTGTGGGAACCTTGGGTTCAACTTTTTCTTCTCTTAAATATAAGGAGAAAGCTTATGTGGGTAAAGAGCAAAAGTTCATGTATGTCTCTAAAGTGCCTAAACCCAAAAAATATCATTATAGGCCTAAAATTGACAAAGCCCTTAGTACCACTACAGATGGGGGAGCTTATGATATCAATGCTCCATCTCTTGATAATACTTGATATACACTTTCTGCGCCTAGCTGAAAGGCGTTAAAGAAAAGCGCTTATGGGAGACAACCCATGTTTTTACTACAGTATTTTTGTTTTATATTTGAGTCTTGGAAGTTTTTTACTACTGTAGCAACCTCTCCTTATCTTAGTTTTGTGCATTGTTGTGCCAAGTAAAGTCGTTGATAGTAAGGTTCATACTAGATTTGGATTACTGCGCAGAAACAGATTTTTTGCTGTCACGAATTTCGACCTGCCTCTCTGTAGGTAGCTCAGAAAATTATGCCAATTTACGTGCGTGATCCTCAGATATGTACGCAACTTTCATTCAATTTGGGCATTTTCATTTGAGCAAGTCTGGTGCCTCAATAAAATCCTTCTTTACGGACTGTTCTGTTTTGATAGATTCTGCCTTTTATTTCGCATTGCCTCTTTTGCTATGATGGATGAATTTCTTTGTTCAATTAATGTCCAGTAGCTTTAGGCAATGTCCAGAAGTGTTAAGAATGATTGTGTCACCTCTGAACATGTGAATTTTTATTATGCACTAACCCTCTAATGAGTTGTTTCGAGTTTGGTGTGGAGGAAGTTTTCAAGGATCAAGAGAGGAGGATGATACAATATGATCAAGGAGAGTGAAAGCTCTAAGCTTGGGGATACCCCGGTGGTTCACCCCTGCATATTTTAAGAAGACTCAAGCGTCTAAGCTTGGGGATGCCCAAGGCATCCCCTTCTTCATCGACAACATTATCAGGTTCCTCCCCTGAAACTATATTTTTATTCCATCACATCTTATGTGCTTTGCTTGGAGCGTCGGTTTGTTTTTGTTTTTGTTTTGTTTGAATAAAATGGATCCTAGCATTCATTGTGTGGGAGAGAGACACGCTCCGCTGTTTCATATGGACAAATATGTCCTTAGGCTTTACTCATAGTATTCACGGCGAAGGTTGAATCTTCTTCGTTAAATTGTTATATGGTTGGAATCGGGAAATGCTACATGTAGTAATTCTAAAATGTCTTGAATAATTTGATACTTGGCAATTGTTGTGCTCATGTTTAAGCTCTTGCATCATATACTTTGCACCCATTAATGAAGAAACACCTAGAGCTTGCTAAATTTGGTTTGCATATTTGGTCTCTCTAAAGTCTAGATAATTTCTAGTATTGAGTTTGAACAACAAGGAAGACGGTGTAGAATCTTATAATGTTTACAATATGTCTTTTATGTGAGTTTTGCTGCACCGGTTCATCCTTGTGTTTGTTTCAAATAACCTTGCTAGCCTAAACCTTGTATCGAGAGGGAATACTTCTCATGCATCCAAAATCCTTGAGCCAACCACTATGCCATTTGTGTCCACCATACCTACCTACTACATGGTATTTCTCCGCCATTCCAAAGTAAATTGCTTGAGTGCTACCTGATACGTCTCCAACGTATCGATAATTTCTTATGATCCATGCCATATTATTGATGATACCTACATGTTTTATGCACACTTCATGTCATATTCGTGCATTTTCTGGAACTAACCTATTAACAAGATGCCGAAGAGCCGATTCGCTGTTTTCTGCTGTTTTTGGTTTCAGAAATCCTAGTAACGAAATATTCTCGGAATTGGACGAAATCAAGACCCAGGGTCCTATTTTTCCACGAACCTTCCAGAAGACCGAAAGGGATACGAAGTGGGGCGACGAGGCGCCGCCACCATAGGGCCGCGCGGCCAGAGGGGGGCCCGCGCCGCCCTATGGTGTGGGCCCCTCGTCAGCCCTCCGACTCCGCCCTTCCGCCTACTTAAAGCCTCCGTCGCGAAACCCCTGATGCGAAAAACCACGATACGGAAAACCTTCCAGAGACGCCGCCGCCAATCCCATCTCGGGGGATTCTGGAGATCTCCTCCGGCACCCTGCCGGAGAGGGGATTCATCTCCCGGAGGACTCTACACCGCCATGGTCGCCTCCGGAGTGATGAGTGAGTAGTTCACCCCTGGACTATGGGTCCATAGCAGTAGCTAGATGGTTGTCTTCTCCTCATTGTGCTTCATTGTTGGATCTTGTGAGCTGCCTAACATGATCAAGATCATCTATCTGTAATACTCTATGTTGTGTTTGTCGGGATCCGATGGATAGAGAATACCATGTTATGTTAATTATCAAGTTATTACATATGTGTTGTTTATGATCTTGCATGCTCTCCGTTATTAGTAGAGGCTCTGGCCCAAGTTTTTGCTCTTAACTCCAAGAGGAAGTATTTATGCTCGATAGTGGGTTCATGCCTGCATTGACACCTGGGACAGTGACGAAAAGTTCTAAGGTTGTGTTGTGCTCGTTGCCACTAGGGATAAAACATTGGCGCTATGTCTAAGGATGTAGTTGTTGATTACATTACGCACCATACTTAATGCAATTGTCTCGTTGCTTTGCAACTTAATACTTGAAGGGGTTCGGACGATAACCTCGAAGGTGGACTTTTTAGGCATAGATGCAGTTGGATGGCGGTCTATGTACTTTGTCGTAATGCCCAATTAAATCTCACTATACTTATCATGACATGTATGTGCATTGTTATGCCCTCTCTATTTGTCAATTGCCCGACTGTAATTTGTTCACCCAACATGCTTTTATCTTATGGGAGAGACACCTCTAGTGAACTGTGGACCCCGGTCCATTCTTTTAATACTGAAATACAAATCTGCTGCAATACTTGTTTTACTCGTTTTCTCTCGCAAACAATCATCTTCCACACAATACGGTTAATCCTTTGTTACAGCAAGCCGGTGAGATTGACAACCTCACTATTTCGTTGGGGCAAAGTACTTTGGTTGTGTTGTGCAGGTTCCACGTTGGCGCCGGAATCTCTGGTGTTGCGCAGCACTACATCCCGCCGCCATCAACCTTCAACGTGCTTCTTGGCTCCTCCTTGGTTCGATAAACCTTGGTTTCTTTCTGAGGGAAAACTTGCTGTTGTGCGCATCATACCTTCCTCTTGGGGTTCCCAACGAACGTGTGAAATACACGCCATCAAGCATATTTTCTGGCGCCGTTGCCGGGGAGATCAAGACACGCTGCAAGGGGAGTCTCCACTTCTCAACCTGTTTACTTTGTTTTTGTCTTGCTTTATTTTATTTACTACTTTGTTTGCTGCATTATATCAAAACACAAAAAAATTAGTTGCTAGTTTTACTTTATTTACTGTCTTATTTGCTATATCAAAAACACAAAAAAATTAGTATACTTGCATTTACTTTATCTAGTTTGCTTTATTTACTACTGCTAAAATGGCCACCCCTGAAAATACTAAGTTGTGTGACTTCACTAGCACAAATAATAATGATTTCTTATGCACACCTATTGCTCCACCTGCTACTACAGCAGAATTCTTTGAAATTAAACCTGCTTTACTAAATCTTGTTATGCGAGAGCAATTTTCTGGTGTTAGTTCTGATGATGCTGCTGCCCATCTCAATAATTTTGGTGAATTGTGTGAAATGCAAAAGTATAAAGATGTAGATGGTGACATTATAAAATTAAAATTGTTTCCTTTCTCATTAAGAGGAAGAGCTAAAGATTGGTTGCTATCTCTCGCCTAAGAATAGTATTGATTCCTGGACTAAATGCAAGGATGCTTTTATTGGTAGATATTATCCCCCTGCTAAAATTATATCTTTGAGGAGTAGCATAATGAATTTTAAACAATTGGATAATGAACATGTTGCTCAAGCTTGGGAAAGAATGAAATCTTTGGTTAAAAATTGCCCAACCCATGGACCGACTACTTAGATGATCATCCAAACCTTCTATACGGGACTAAATTTTTCTTCGCGGAATTTATTGGATTCAGCTGCTGGAGGTACCTTTATGTCCATCACTCTTGGTGAAGCAACAAAGCTCCTTGATAATATGATGGTTAATTACTCTGAATGGCACACGGAAAGAGCTCCACAAGGTAAGAAGGTAAATTCTGTTGAAGAATCCTCTTCCTTGAATGATAAGATTGATGCTATTATGTCTATGCTTGCAAATGATAGGACTAATGTTGATCCTAATAATGTTCCGTTTGCTTCATTGGTTGCCCAAGAAGAACTTGTTGATGTAAACTTCATTAAAAATAATAATTTCAACAACAATGCTTATCGAAACAATTCTAGTAATAACTGAAGGCCATATCCTTATAATAATGGTAACGGTTATGCTAATTCTTATGGGAATTCTTACAACAATAATAGGAATACACTCCCTGGACTTGAAGCTATGCTTAAAGAATTTATTAGTACACAAACTGCCTTTAACAAATCTGTTGAGGAAAAGCTCAATAAAATTGATATTCTTGCTTCTAAGGTTGATAGTCTTGCCTCCGATGTTGATCTTTTGAAATCGAAAGTTATGCCTAATAGGGATATTGAAAATAAAATTGTTACTACAGCAAATGCCATCCAAGTTAGAATTAATGAGAATATAAGATTAATGGCTGAACTCGCGTGCTAGGTGGGATAGAGAAGAAAATGAAAAACTAGCTAAAGAGAAAAATGTAGCTAAAGTTTGGACTATTACCACCACTAGCAATGCTAATGATTCACATGTTGCTGCACCTCCTACTATCAATGGTAAAATAATTGGTGTTGGCAATGCTTCTACTCCTAGTGCAAAGCGCGCAAAATTACTCGAAGCTGCTAAAACTCGCTGAAACTGCCTGTGATAAAACTGCGGAATTTTTTTCCAACCTTGGGGATGATAATCCCATTGCTTTAGATTGTAATGATTTAGATTTTGATGATTGCCACATCTCTGAAGTTATAAAGTTCTTACAAAAACTTGCTAAGAGTCCCAATGCTAGCGCTGTAAACTTGGCTTTCACAAAACATATTACAAATGCTCTCATAAAAGCTAGAGAAGAGAAACTAAAACTTGAAACTTCTATTCCTAGAAAGCTAGAGGATGGTTGGGAGCCCATCATTAAAATGAGAGTCAAAGATTTTGATTGTAATGCTTTATGTGATCTTGGTGCAAGTATTTCTGTTATGCCTAAGAAAGTCTATGATATGCTTGACTTGCCACCATTGAAAAACTCGTTATCCGGATGTTAATCTCGCTGATAATGCTAAAAAGAAACCTTTGGGGAAAGTTGATAATGTTCATATTATGGTTAACAATAATCTTGTCCCCGTTGATTTTGTTGTCTTGGATATTGAATGCAATGCATCTTGCCCCATTATATTGGGAAGACCTTTTCTTCGAACCGTTGGTGCTACTATTGATATGAAGGAAGGTAATATTAAATATCAATTTCCTCTCAAGAAAGGTATGGAACACTTCCCTAGAAAGAGAATGAAGTTACCTTATGATTCTATTATTAGAACAAATTATGATGTTGATTCTTCGTCTCTTGATGTTACTTGATATACACTTTCTGCGCCTAGCTGAAAGGCGTTAAAAAAAGCGCTTATGGGAGACAACCCATGTTTTTACTACAGTATTTTTGTTTTATATTTGAGTCTTGGAAGTTGTTTACTACTGTAGCAACCTCTCCTTATCTTAGTTTTATGTTTTGTTGTGCCAAGTAAAGTCTTTGATAGTAAAGTAAGTACTAGATTTGGATTACTGCGCAGTTCCAGATTTCTTTGCTGTCACGAATCTGGGTCTACCTCCCTGTAGGTAGCTCAGAACATTAAGCCAATTTACGTGCATGATCCTCAGATATGTACGCAACTTTCATTCAATTTGGGCATTTTCATTTGAGCAAGTCTGGTGGCCTAATAAAATCCATCTTTACGGACTGTTCTGTTTTGACAGATTCTGCCTTTTATTTCGCATTGCCTCTTTTGCTATGTTGGATGAATTTCTTTGATCCATTAATGTCCAGTAGCTTTATGCAATGTCCAGAAGTGTTAAGAATGATTGTGTCACCTCTGAACATGTTAATTTTTATTGTGCACTAACCCTCTAATGAGTTGTTTCGAGTTTGGTGTGGAGGAAATTTTCAAGGATCAAGAGAGGAGTATGATGCAATATGATTAAGGAGAGTGAAAGCTCTAAGCTTGGGGATGCCCCGGTGGTTCACCCCTGCATATTCTAAGAAGACTCAAGCGTCTAAGCTTGGGGATGCCCAAGGCATCCCCTTCTTCATCGATAACATTATCAGGTTCCTCCCCTGAAACTATATTTTTATTCCGTCACATCTTATGCACTTTGCTTGGAGCGTTGGTTTGTTTTTGTTTTTGTTTTGTTTGAATAAAATGGATCCTAGCATTCACTTTGTGGGAGAGAGACACGCTCCGCTGTAGCATATGGACAAGTATGTCCTTAGGCTCTACTCATAGTATTCATGGCGAAGTTTCTTCTTCGTTAAATTGTTATATGGTTGGAATTGGAAAATACTACATGTAGTAATTCTAAAATGTCTTGGATAATTTGATACTTGGCAATTGTTGTGCTCATGTTTAAGCTCTTGCATCATATACTTTGCACCCATTAATGAAGAAACACTTAGAGCTTGCTAATTTGGTTTGCATATTTGGTTTCTCTAGAGTCTAGATAACATCTAGTATTGCGTTTTGAACAACAAGGAAGACGGTGTAGAGTCTTATAATGTTTACAATATGTCTTTTATGTGAGTTTTTCTGCACCGTTCATCCTTGTGTTTGTTTCAAATAACCTTGCTAGCCTAAACCTTGTATCGAGAGGGAATACTTCTCATGCATCCAAAATCCTTGAGCCAACCACTATGCCATTTGTGTCCACCATACCTACCTACTACATGGTATTTATCCGCCATTCCAAAGTAAATTGCTTGAGTGCTACCTTTAAAATTCCATCATTCACCTTTGCAATATATAGCTCATGGGACAAATAGCTTAAAAACTATTGTGGTATTGTATGTACTTATGCACTTTATCTCTTATTAAGTTGCTTGTTGTGCGATAACCATGCTTATGGGGACGCCATCAACTATTCTTTGTTGAATATCATGTGAGTTGCTATGCATGTCCGTCTTGTCTGAAGTAAGAGAGATCTACCACCTTAATGGTTGGAGCATGCATATTGTTAGAGAAGAACATTGGGCCGCTAACTAAAGCCATGATTCATGGTGGAAGTTTCAGTTTTGGACATATATCCTCAATCTCATATGAGAATAATAATTGTTGTCACATGCTTATGCATTAAAGAGGAGTCCATTATCTCGTTGTCCATGTTGTCCCGGTATGGATGTCTAAGTTGAGAATAATCAAATGCGAGAAATCCAAAATGCGAGCTTTCTCCTTAGACCTTTGTACGAGCGGCATGGAGGTACCCCATTGTGACACTTGGTTAAAACATGTGCATTGCAATGATCCGGTAGTCCAAGCTAATTAGGACAAGGTGCGGGCACTATTAGTATACTATGCATGAGGCTTGCAACTTGTAAGATATAACTTTCATAACTCATATGCTTTATTACTATCGTTGACAAAATTGTTTCATGTTTTCAAAATAAAAGCTCTAGCACAAATATAGCAATCGATGCTTTCCTCTTTGAAGGACCATTCTTTTTACTTTTATGTTGAGTCAGTTCACCTATCTCTCTCCACCTCAAGAAGCAAACACTTGTGTAAACTGTGCATTGATTCCTACATACTTGCATATTGTACTTGTTATATTACTCTATGTTGACAATTATCCATGAGATATACATGTTACAAGTTGAAAGCAACCGCTGAAACTTAATCTTCCTTTGTGTTGCTTCAATACCTTTACTTTGATTTATTGCTTTATGAGTTAACTCTTATGCAAGACTTATTGATGCTTGTCTTGAAGTACTATTCATGAAAAGTCTTTGCTTTATGATTCACTTGTTTACTCATGTCATTACCATTGTTTTGATCGCTGCATTCATCACATATGTTTACAAATAGTATGATCAAGGTTATGATGGCATGTCACTTCAGAAATTATCTTTTATTATCGTTTTACCTGCTCGGGACGAGTAGAACTAAGCTTGGGGATGCTGATACGTCTCCAACGTATCGATAATTTCTTATGATCCATGCCATATTATTGATGATACCTACATGTTTTATGCACACTTTATGTCATATTCGTGCATTTTCTGGAACTAACCTATTAACAAGATGCCGAAGAGCCGGTTGCTGTTTTCTGCTGTTTTTGGTTTCAGAAATCCTAGTAACGAAATATTCTCGGAATTGGACGAAATCAAGACCCAGGGTCCTATTTTGCCACGAACCTTCCAGAAGACCGAGAGGGATACGAAGTGGGGCGACGAGGCGCCGCCACCATAGGGTCGCGCGGCCAGAGGGGGGCCCGCGCCGCCCTATGGTGTGGGCCCCTCGTCAGCCCTCTGACTCTGCCCTTCCGCCTACTTAAAGCCTCCGTCGCGAAACCCCCGATGCGAAAAACCACGATACGGAAAACCTTCCAGAGACGCCGCCGCCGCCAATCCCATCTCGGGGGATTCTGGAGATCTCCTCCGGCACCCTGCCGGAGAGGGGAATCATCTCCCGGAGGACTCTACACCGCCATGGTCGCCTCCGGAGTGATGAGTGAGTAGTTCACCCCTGGACTATGGGTCCATAGCAGTAGCTAGATGGTTGTCTTCTCCTCATTGTGCTTCATTGTTGGATCTTGTGAGCTGCCTAACATGATCAAGATCATCTATCCGTAATACTATATGTTGTGTTTGTCGGGATCCGATGGATAGAGAATACTATGTTATGTTAATTATCAAGTTATTACCTATGTGTTGTTTATGATCTTGCATGCTCTCCGTTATTAGTAGAGGCTCTGGCCAAGTTTTTGCTCTTAACTCCAAGAGGGAGTATTTATGCTCGATAGTGGGTTCATGCCTCCATTGATATCTGGGACAGTGACAGAAAGTTCTAAGGTTGTGGATTGTTGTTGCCACTAGGGATAAAACATTGATGCTATGTCCGAGGATGTAGTTATTGATTACATTACGCACCATACTTAATGCAATTGTCTGTTGCTTTGCAACTTAATACTGGAAGGGGTTCGGATGATAACCTGAAGGTGGACTTTTTAGGCATAGATGCGAGTTGGATGGCGGTCTATGTACTTTGTCGTAATGCCCAATTAAATCTCACTATATTTATCATGACATGTATGTGCATTGTTATGCCCTCTCTATTTGTCAATTGCCCGACTGTAATTTGTTCACCCAACATGCTTTTATCTTATGGGAGAGACACCTCTAGTGAACTGTGGACCCCGGTCCATTCTTTTATACTGAAATACAAATCTGCTGCAATACTTGTTTTACTATTTTCTTGCAAACAATCATCTTCCACACAATACGGTTAATCCTTTGTTACAGCAAGCCGGTGAGATTGACAACCTCACTGTTTCGTTGGGGCAAAGTACTTTGGTTGTGTTGTGCAGGTTCCACGTTGGCGCCGGAATCTCCGGTGTTGCGCCGCACTACATCCCGCCGCCATCAACCTTCAACGTGCTTCTTGGCTCCTCCTGGTTCGATAAACCTTGGTTTCTTTCTGAGGGAAAACTTGCTGCTGTGCGCATCATACCTTCCTCTTGGGGTTCCCAACGAACGTGTGAAATACACGCCATCACTACCTTTAAAATTTCTATTCTTTACCTTTGCAATATATAGCTCATGGGACAAATAGCTTAAAAACTATTGTGGTATTGAATATGTACTTATGCACTTTATCTCTTATTAAGTTGCTTGTTGTGCGATAACCATGTTCCTGGGGACGCCATCAACTACTCCTTGTTGAATATCATGTGAGTTGCTATGCATGTCCGTCTTGTCTGAAGTAAGGGAGATTTACCACTTTATTGGTTAGAGCATGCATATTGTTAGAGAAGAACATTGGGCCGCTAACTAAAGCCATGAATCATGGTGGAAGTTTCAGTTTTGGAGATATATCCTCAATCTCATATGAGAACATTAAGTGTTGCTACACTCTTATGCATTAAAGAGGAGTCCATTATCTGTTGTCTATGTTGTCCCGGTATGGATGTCTAAGTTGAGAATAATCAAAAGCGAGAAATCCAAAATGCGAGCTTTCTCCTTAGACCTTTGTACAGGCGGCATAGAGGTACCCCTTTGTGACACTTGGTTAAAACATGTGTATTGCGATGATCCCGATAATCCAAGCTAATTAGGACAAGGTGCGGGCACTATTAGTATACTATGCATGAGGCTTGCAACTTGTAAGATATAATTGACATAACACATATGATTTATTACTACCGTTGACAAAATTGTTTCTTGTTTTCAAAACCAAAGCTCTAACACAAATATAGCAATCAATGCTTCCCTCTGCGAAGGGCCTTTCTTTTACTTTTATGTTGAGTCAGTTCACCTATCTCTCTCCACCTCAAGAAGTAAACACTTGTGTGAACTGTGCATTGATTCCTACATACTTGCATATTGCACTTGTTATATTACTCTACATTGACAATTATCCATGAGATATACATGTTATAAGTTGAAAGCAACCGCTGAAACTTAATCTTCCTTTGTGTTGCTTCAATGCCTTTACTATGAATTTATTGCTTTATGAGTTAACTCTTATGCAAGACTTATTGATGCTTGTCTTTAAGTGCTATTCATGAAAAGTCTTTGCTTTATGATTCATTTGTTTACTCATGTCATTACCATTGTTTTGATCGCTGCATTCATTACATATGCTTACAATAGTATGATCAAGGTTATGATGGCATGTCACTCCAGAAATTATCTTTGTTATCGTTTACCTGCTCGGGACGAGCATGAACTAAGCTTGGGGATGCTAATACGTCTCCGATGTATCGATAATTTTTTATGTTCCATGCCACATTATTGATGATATCTACATGTTTTATACACATTATATGTCGTATTTATGCATTTTCCGGCACTAACCTATTAACGAGATGCCGAAGAGCCGATTGTTGTTTTCTCGTTGTTTTTGGTTTCAGAAATCCTACAAAGGAAATATTCTCGGAATTGGACGAAATAAACGCCCGGGGTCCTATTTTTGCACGAAGCTTCCGGAAGACGAGAGGGGAAAGGAAGTGGGGCCACGAGGCGCCGCCACAACGGGCGGCGCGGCCCGGCCCACGGCCGCGCGGCCCCGGCGTGTGGGGCCCTCGTGTGGCCCCCGCGTTGCCCTTCCGCCTACTTAAAGCCTTCGTCGCGAAACCCCCAGGATCGAGAGCCACGATACGGAAAACCTTACTGAGACGCCGCCGCCGCCAATCCCATCTCGGGGGATTCTGGAGATCACCTCCGGCACCCTGCCGGAGTGGGGAATCATCTTCCGGAGGACTCTTCACCGCCATGGCGCCTCCGGAGTGATGAGTGAGTAGTTCACCCCTGGACTATGGGTCCATAGCAGTAGCTAGATGGTCGTCTTCTCCTCATGTGCTTCATTGTCGGATCTTGTGAGTTGCCTAACATGATCAAGATCATCTATCTGTAATTCTATATGTTGTGTTTGTCGGGATCCGATGGATAGAGAATACTATGTTATGTTGATTATCAATCTATTACCTATGTGTTATTTATGATCTTGCATGCTCTCCGTTATTAGTAGAGGCTCTGGCCAAGTTTTTGCTCTTAACTCCAAGAGGGAGTATTTATGCTCGATAGTGGGTTCATGCCTCCATTAAATCTGGGACAGTGATAGAAAGTTCTAAGGTTGTGGATGTGCTGTTGCCACTAGGGATAAAACATTGATGCTATGTCCGAGGATGTAGTTATTGATTACATTACGCACCATACTTAATGCAATTGTCTGTTGTTTTGCAACTTAATACTGGAAGGGGTTCGGATGATAACCCGAAGGTGGACTTTTTAGGCATAGATGCATGCTGGATAGCGGTCTATGTACTTTTTTCGTAATGCCCAATTAAATCTCACAATATTCATCATATCATGTATGTGCATTGTCATGCTCTCTTTATTTGTCAATTGCCCGACTGTAATTTGTTCACCCAACATGCTATTTATCTTATGGGAGAGACACCTCTAGTGAACTGTGGACCCCGGTCCATTCTTTACATCTGAAATACAATCTACTGCAATACTTGTTCTTTACTGTTCTCTGCAAACAATCATCATCCACACTATACATCTAATCCTTTGTTACAGCAAGCCGGTGAGATTGACAACCTCACTGTTTCGTTGAGGCAAAGTACTTTGGTTGTGTTGTGCAGGTTCCACGTTGGCGCCGGAATCTCTGGTGTTGCGCCGCACTACATCCCGCCGCCATCAACCTTCAACGTGCTTCTTGGCTCCTCCTGGTTCGATAAACCTTGGTTTCTTTCTGAGGGAAAACTTGCCGCCGTACGCATCACACCTTCCTCTTGGGGTTCCCAACGGACGCATGCTGTACGCGTATCACCCGGCCCCTTCTGCTCCTCCACGACGCCTCCATAATACTCCCCCATTTCTAAAAAGTCTGCTGAATTTTATCTAGATACGCATGTATATAGTTATATTTTAGTTATATATAGATATATCTGTATCTACAAAAATGTAAGCAGTTTCTCTTTTCTTTAGATGGAGGAAGTACTAGTTGTGTTTGTGGACGTTACTTTGATATTGTCACCTCAGAAATAAAATGAAGACTATGTGCACCAATTCAATGCGGAGGAATAAGCATCGATTAACTATGTGTCAGCAGCCGCTGGTAAGACATAGGATGCAAGCATTATCCGGCATGATTGGGCGTAAAGTGTCTGTAGGTGGACGGGGCTGAGCTTCCATTTCGAAAAAACGTAATCACTACATTACACCTGGCGGTGGAGGTTACATGCACAAAAGTAACATCTACTGGCAAAATAACAAAACAACAAAATATCATCGCACCACCAAAATCTCTCCCATCCCCAAACCTATTTGGGGTACGCCATACTTAGACGTTGGGGGAGAAAATGACCGTTGGCCGGGCGACAGGTGAGGCGATCGGCGATTGCCTTGGCGATCACCAGATCGCGTCGCCGGAGACCGTCACAACCGTCAGAGAGGAGGGTGCTTCGCCGGAGAGTCAGCTGGGGGGGCGTTTCTGGGTGCTCCAGACGTCGGACGATGAGGACGACGGACAGGAGGAGGAGATGTCGCCGACACTGGATTGGGCTTCCATGCGATATGGATGCCATACTCCATCTTCGGCGAGTGGGATAGATCTTGCTGAGAGCCCGACGGCACGCGGCGAGTCGAGCTTTCAAAAGATTGCAGCGACAACATGCTCAGAGGTTAGCGGCGACGGCGGCGATTGAGCTCGACGAAGGTATGATTTCTCCAACCTCTCGGCCGTTGGGCAAATCAACATCAAAATTCAAACCTAGGCCGGTTCTTGAGCCTACTGTTTTCCGGGGTACACATGGTTGGAGTGTCGTTCACCGGCGGCGTTGGCTGCCGGCGATCGGCAAGAAACAATCCGATCCGAAAAAACAGCACATTTCAAAATTGGCATGTTCGAGCCAGAAAAAGTTGTGGGCCGATAACAATGCGCAGGGGGTTCGTCGGGGCCCACTGTCAATTGTCAATCGTGCCTTACAGGCCGCCAAAAATCGCAATCGCAGTGAATCACGGTATCAGAGGGCTGAGGTGGGGGGAATTGTCGCTGGACATTCTTTTCACAAAGTTTTAGGGTTCACGTGGAAGCGTCTCGAGGCTGGGGCGCCGGCGGCACTGCGGCGGCTTGTACCTCCCACGATGAACGGAGACGATGGCCAAAATTTCAACCCTGGTCGTGGTAATTTCAATCACGGGCGGGGCGGGTTTCAGCCGCGTGCTGGATACGGAGCTGCGGGGCGCGGAGCTTATGGCGCGCGAGGTCGTCAAGGGCTGCGAGGCCGGGGCGGACAAGGTGCAGGACCAGGGCATGTTTTGCTGGAGGTCGCGCCGGTCAGACTGCCGGGAACTCCTTTGGCCGTAACTTTGGCCGCGGAGAGGCAGGTGGTGCGGCTGGTTTCGCCGGCGGTCAAGGTTTTCATGATGAAAGTTGGGGTGCTGGCCCTAGCAACTATCAGAGGGGACCTAGGTTCGGCTACGGTGCAAACCAGCGTTGGACCAACAATTTCAATGGTGGTCGTGGGGGATACCAGAACCGATTCGGCGCTACCTCGCATGGAGGAGTGGCACGAGGAGGTTTTGATGCTGAATTTCTCAAACAGACGGTGCATGAGGTGGTCGCCGCAGTAACAGCGGCGCAGAAGAAGCCAGTGGTTGATGAGGGGGCACAGGTTAACTCTACTGTTTCATCTGAGGCTGTGGCGGCGGTCCGAGATGCGGTGGTGTCGGTTGCGATACCTACTGCAGGGCAGCAGCAAGGTGTGGTTGATCAGCAAATGGGGACTGACCCTAAGATCACAACATCAAAGGGGAAGGAGGATGAGGGGCCGGGCCCTTCAAAAAAGAAGAAAGAAGAGAAGAATGGATGTTTCAGGTGTAAGCAACCAGGTCACCACATTGATGATTGCCCTACACCTTTTAGTGATTTATGTGAGTCTGTTAACCATACATCTTCTGCTTGTCATCTATTACATGCCCCTAAGCCCACTGCGATACTTCATGGTTATGCTAATGAAGGCCTTATGTTTTTTGAGTTGTCTTGTGGGGTTTTTAAAGCCAAAATGGAAAATCCTAGATTAGCTAAGGTTACTGTTGATGGTGATGCCATGACTATTCCAGAGATTATTGAACGAGTTGAAGAAAATTGTTCCTCATGAGAAGTTTAATTGGGAGGTTTTTCATTTCAAAGACAATATTTATAGAGTCAAGTTAACTAGCAAGTTGGAAGTTCAGAGGTTGAAGAACTTTGGTACCTACATTTGCACAGACAGAGAATCTTGTCTATCTTTTGATGTTTGGTCAGCTTTAGAGGATCCCCTTTATATGTTGCCAGAGGTCTGGGTTAGAGTTTCAGGGTTGCCTTCTGATGTGATTGCGGATTACTTGACTTTATGGGGGGTTGGTACTTTGTTTGGGAAAACCTTGGATGTGGATATGGCATACACTCGCAAAAACAAATTATTGAGAATCAAAATTGGATGCTTGGATAGTAGGCTTATTCCTGCTGATACTCGATATGTTCATTAGGAGGGGTTTTTTCAAGCTCAAATTTGAGGTCGAGGGTGCCCGGGGGTCTCAAGAGGAGACTATGGTAGAAGCTAGCAATGACAATGATGGTAATGATGATGCTAAAGATGGTAATGGAAAGAATGGTGATGATAATGCTATGGACATGGATCCTAAGAAAAATGCGGCGGGTGATTCATCAAGCGCCAAGGGGATTGGTGAGTCAAATGGGACTAATGATGGTGAACGGATGCAGGAACAAATTGAGCATTTTGATGCAATTCAAATTGGCTCAATGAGTGTGCAACTTTCTCCTAAAGGTAGCCCTTCTTTTGATTCTGATCTGAGCAATTTTTTCCCCCTTTTAATTCCCTATGTAATAGTGAAAATCTGGATAAATTTGACAAAGTTTGTACTGATTTTAATACAGTGTTGGTGCCTGGTGGATCTGTTTTGGGATTGACCCCAGACAGGCCTCGGGATCAGCGTGCAGAGGTTGCTCTGAGTGGCGGCAGCTCTGTGCCCGCCAGCCAGACGGTGCAGCGTCGTCAGGGCAGTGTTGGCCAGTCGGTGGGCGACACGTCGGGAGGAGTTGCTGGTCGAACCAGCAGCTGTACTGCGCAGCGGGATCTTTTCCCTGCTGACCAACCAGCTTCGGACGCGTGGGCGAATGATGTAGGGGAGAGAGCATCAAGTGGGCTGCCGCAGATGTCTCCCTGCGCTTTGGTCGGCCACGCCCGACTTGAGGCTGGATCTTCTGTGGCCGGCGGTGTCGTGCAGACTGGCCCCGGGCAGCTGCTCTCACCGCAGAGGATCCGACAGAACTTTTCGGAGGGACCCAGGCGAACTGCGCTGAGCCCAGGTACTCATGATCAAATGATTGCAACAGATTTGCAATCATTGGAGATTCCTGGGGGATTTTCTGTGGATGTTCCTGTTATAGTTGCTGGTATGGGCCGTTCTCCATACTTTTTAAAATCTGGTTATGATGATGTTTTGGAGTATGCTCAATCAAGTTCCGAGTGTTATGTATCTAATGATACAAATACAGGTGATACAGGTTTGCCGAAGAATATTAAAGAGGGTATGGTGAATAATTTGATGATGAGCGTATCAATGGATCATGGGGAAGGTCTTACGGGATCGATGGGGATTGCCTCATCTCCGAAGCCTAATGGTGAGTCTCTTTTAATTCCAAATCCCTCATGTTCGCTGACGTTAATAGAAAATGACACTTTGGCTCACTTTCCTTCGACAGAGGAAGTTATTGCTTTTGGGGGGATTCCTAAGCCTTCGACTGGACTGAGGTCAAGCTCTAGGTTGGGTGGCCAACCTAATGCGGATATTCCTCTAATGGAAAAGGCTATGAAGAATGCGCAACTACAGAATGATCCTCTCAGGACAAGTAAGTGTACAATCCCCAAATACTCCATTGTTAATATTCCGGATGTTGATATTGCTAAGAGAGCTGATAGGTTAGGGGTGTCATTAGGATCTTCCCAAACAGAGATTAACCAGTCCATTAGAGGGATTAAAATGGTGGAAGAGGAGAGAATTTTAACTATTTTGAAGAAAAATGAGAGTGAAATTGAGAACAGAGAGGAAGGGCTGGAGACTCTTGTATTGTCAAAAGTCTCCACCTTGTGTGAGGATTTATGTGAGGATGATGACATTCCATGGGATTTTGATGATCAATTGGAACGTCTCAAACCAGTGGTCAAGGCAAAGAAAACTAGACAAAGGAAAGTTTATGATTCAAGTAATATTCGTAAAAGTACTCGAAAAAGAATTAAAAAACAATTCTCATGATGCAGAATATAAAAGGAATTAATTGCAATCCAGGGGGTTTTGGTGATACTGCTAAGCATCTATTTGTGAAAGAAGCAATTAGAGAGCATAAATTAGACTTCATAGCCTTATTGGAGACTGGAAGATCTAATTTCTCTATTCCTTTTTTGAATCAATTAGCGGCGGGGTATAATTTCTCCTGGTTTTGCTTGCCACCACATGGTCGTTAGGGGGGATTCTAGTGGGAATAAACTCTGATACTCTACATGTTTTAAAAGTAAGCACAGGAGATTTCTGTGTTAAGTTGCATATTAAATGTAAGAGAGATGGTTTTGAATGGGTTCTGGTGCCGGTTTATGGGGCTGCCCAAGACATGCACAAAGCAGAATTTCTGTCGGAATTGGTGCGAGCGTGTGAATCTGAAACATTACCTATGTTGGTAGGGGGTGATTTCAATATTATACGCACTAGGGAGGAGAAAAATAATGCTAATTTCAAAGCGCGTTGGCCCTTTGTTTTTAATGCAATTATTGAGCATTTGAATCTAAGGGAAATTGCTCTAACAGGAAGACAATATACGTGGGCAAATAGACGCGAAGAGCCTACTTATGAGAAGCTAGATAGAGTACTAGCATCAATATCGTGGGAACAGAAATTTTCATTGGTAACAGTAAGAGCCTTAACTAGAGCTGATTCTGATCATACTCCAATACTTATTGATTCAGGGGTGAAAGCACACCTGGGGAATCAAGCAAAATTCTCCTTTGAGCTACATTGGTTGCGACAGGAGGGTTTTTTTGATATGATAGTAAAGGAGTGGAATTCAGTTATAGCTGGAGCTAGCCCGATGGAGATTTGGTTAAATAAATTAAGACACTTAAGAAGATTCCTCAAGGGGTGGGCAAAAAATCAGAGTGGCAAATATAAGAAAGAAAAAGAGAGACTTTTAAATATCATTGAGAGGCTTGACTTGAAAGCGAGAAACAACTATGTTGAATACCAATGAAAGGGAGGAATTCAAAAAGGCTAATGATTTTTTGAATAAATTAAGAAGAGAAGAGGAGTCTAAATGGGCCCAAAGGGCGAAAGTTAAGCATATTCAAGAAGGGTGGAATAATACAAGATATTTCCATCTAATAGCAAATGGCAAACACCGAAAAAAGAAAATCTTTCAGTTAGAACAACAGGAGGGAACTATTGTGGGGGAAGATAATTTGAAGGTGTATATTACTGAATTCTACAAGAAATTGTTTGGTGCACCGGCATCAACCAATATTTTTCTTGTTGAAAATGATTTTCAGGATATTACACAGATCTCACCATTGGAGAATGAGATCTTGAAAGCTCCTTTTACTGAAAAAGAGGTGTTCGAGGCGGTTTCTCAAATGGAGTTGAATAAAGCTCCTGGACCAGATGGTTTTCCAGCTGAGTTTTACCAAAAATTTTGGGATGTAATTAAAAAGGATTTGATGGCTTTGTTTTCCCAGTTTAGTAATGGGGATTTGCCCCTATACAAACTGAATTTTGGTGTTATTACTTTATTACCAAAAAAGGAGAATGCTGTCCAAATTCAACAATACAGGCCTATATGTTTACTCAATGTTTGTTTCAAAAAATTTACTAAAGTTGGCACTAATCGTATCTCGGGGATTGCCCCAAGAGTCATTAAACCAACCCAATCGGCTTTTATGCCGGGGAGAAACATTTTGGAAGGGGTAGTGATACTCCATGAAACGATTCATGAGTTACATACTAAAAAACTGGATGGAGTATTATTTAAAATTGATTTTGAAAAGGCCTATGATAAGGTTAAATGGCCTTTTTTGCAACAAACTCTGAGGATGAAGGGTTTTGATCCAGAATGGGGAAGGGCAGTGCAACAGTTTGTCCAGGGGGGTAGTGTTGGTGTCAAGGTAAATGATGATATTGGTCATTATTTTCAGACAAAGAAAGGTCTAAGGCAAGGGGACCCTTTATCCCCAATGCTTTTTAATATTGTAGTGGATATGCTTGCCATCCTAATTGAAAGAGCAAAAGGAGATGGTCAAGTTGGGGGGTTAATTCCACATTTAGTTGAGGGAGGACTCTCTATATTACAATACGCTGATGACACTATCCTTTTCCTGGAACATGATCTTGACAAAGCGGTTAATATGAAATTAATTTTATGTATTTTCGAAGAATTATCGGGACTTAAGATTAATTTTCACAAGAGCGAGATTTTTTGTTTTGGAAAGGCAAAGGAGGAAGAGGATCAGTATAGGCATATCTTTGGATGTGATGCTGGACAGCTCCCCTTTAGATACTTAGGTATTCCAATCCATTACAAAAAACTCAAGAACTCGGATTGGTATCCGGTTGAAACATGGTTTGAGAGTAAATTAGGATGCTGGAAAGGGAAGTTACTATCCTATGGTGATAGGTTAGTTCTTATTAATTCAGTATTAACTAGCTTACCGATGTTTATGTTGTCTTTCCTACGAATACCTGTTGGGGTGAGGAAACGTTTGGACTTCTATAGATCCAGATTCTTTTGGCAGTCCGACGAAAACAAAAAAAAGTACCGCCTTACAAAATGGAATATTGTGTGCCGACCAAAAGACCAGGGGGGTTTAGGTATTGAGGTACTCGAAATCAAGAACAGATGCTTATTGAGCAAGTGGCTCTTTAAACTTCTTAACGAAGATGGAGTGTGGCAAGAATTGCTTCATAATAAATACCTAGCACATAAGACGTTATCTCAGGTAGAAGCCAAGCCTACTGATTCTCCTTTTTGGAAAGGATTGATGGAGGTAAAACATGAGTTTTTTTCAAGGGGATCTTTCAAAGTGGGTAATGGTATGGCCATCCGCTTTTGGGAAGATACCTGGTTGGGAACTACTCCTTTGGCTCAACAATATCCTACTTTATACAACATTGTTCATCATAAAAATGTTAATGTTGCACATGTGCTTGCCCAATCACCTTTGAATATTACGTTTCGAAGAGTATTGAATGGTAGTAAATGGAATTCATGGTTACAATTATGTCGGAAACTCATGATGGTTACATTGAATGACGAGGATGATCGTTTTACTTGGAATTTGACTTCTAACAAAGTGTTTTCTGTCAAGTCCATGTACGAGGATCTCATGTGTGACCATACACCTTTTCTGAGAAAATATTTATGGAAAGTTAAAATACCACTTAAGATTAAGATTTTCATGTGGTTCATGAGTAATAAAGTTTTGTTAACTAAAGATAATTTAGCTAAACGTCATTGGAATGGGTGTACAAAATGTGTTTTCTGTGGGGAACAGGAGACCATTCAACATCTTTTTATTGAATGTCCTTTGGCTAAACTCTTATGGCGCACAGTTAATTTCACTTATGATCTTCCACCTCCCACCAATATTACCAATATATTTGGTAATTGGTTAAATGGAGTAGATAGACAATCTAAGGCTTTTATCCGGATTGGGGTTTCTGCTTTATGTTGGTCTATTTGGAGGGTTAGAAATGATATAATCTTTAACAAAAAAGCCTCTTTTCACTTTTTGCAGGTTATTCACATGGTCTCTCATTGGGTCCAGCTTTGGGCTCTACTGTCCCCGGAAGGATTGCGGGATACCATGGCTACTGGATGCACACGGCTCCTGATGGTCGCTCAGGATATCTTGTACCAGGCTGGTTGGCGGCATACTAGAAGACTATGTTAAGTTGTAGTCGTAGTATGTCATTTTTTCGATGGTTGATTCTTGTATCAATTGTCGGTCATGCGTGAGTTGTAAACAATACTTTTTAGAACCTTTGATTAATAAATGGCCGTGTGCATCGTCATGATGCAGAAGCCGGGGTATACCCCCATTTTGAAAAAAAAAAACCAGAACGAGGATAGAGAGAGAACTTTACTCTAATATTAAGATGTACTAGCCACCACCTCATTATTTTGAAGAACACACTAAAAAATCTGTAAACAAAAAATCCTCCGCCGCCGGTGAGGGGCCATATTGGCCACGCAGGCCCAAAGCCACCGTGGATGGAGCCAATGGCGACGTCTCCGGGAGAGGGGACATAGGTTGGTGTAATCAGTTTCATAGTTAATTGTTCAATGCAAGTTATCGTGCAGACTCGATACAATAAAATGATTCTTTTATTCAGAAAATTCTTTCAGGAAGGCACACGATCTGTCTTTATTTGTAAGCATGGACGTAATCCTGGAAATAGAAATTGGTGTGGATGAAGCTGGCGAGGCAGCGGGATGCAGCGAAGCAAAACACGGATAAGGACACGGCGGCGGTTTTATGCGCGGCTGACGTCAGCAATGTCCCCTTGTCGACGGCGAGGAACCCGACGACTGCGACTGCGGCGAGCTGCAGGGCCACCTCCAGCGCCTTCATGGCCTTGAGCGCTGCGCTGCAGGCCCTGCACTGCGCGACGTGTGACCAGTACCTGCAGACGCACGCCGTTCAGAAGATCACTCAGCTGTTCCGAGCTTCAAGGTTGCAGCGAAGACTGAAGAAGCGGAATGGTACGTAGCTTTAGTACTAGTACCTGTCCATGAGCTTGTCTTTGGTTGGAGTCGCCGGAAGCTGATCGACGGTGGTGGCCGGCCAGCCGATCTGGTTCTTGCAGTGCTCCCTGAACCACCTCCTGAAGGCGATCACCATGGTGTCCGACGACGTAGGCAAGTAGACAGCTCTGTGCCAGTTTTCAAGGCCGGCGGCATCGAAGTTTCGCTCCTGAAATTGAACAAGAAGGATGGACCATGAGAAGAATTTTAGAATTCCGGTGTTTGAGCTGAGGAATCATCGTTTACCTCGATGTGGAGGATGTAGGTGTCCGAGTCCAAGATGGCGTTCTGCCCAATGTGGTGGAACCACCGTGGCATAATGTTGTTGAGCCAGAGGTCGAAGTTCCTCGGGAAGGCGGTGATGACCCTGCTCCTTCCGGGCGCCACTGGGATGCAGATGAACACGTGCATGAAGTGAGGCTTCTTTCTCTTCTTGTCCTGTCCAAACAAAACCTAACCAAGGTGAAGTTGTGGATCATGTGCAACAATTAATGGGAAACAGAGACAATCCACACATATATATACCTCTCCCTGGGCGTCCCAGGGAAGCGGCGAGCCGTAGAAGGTGCACGGTGCGGCGTAGCGGTAGTAGCCGCCGTTGTCCTGCAGGGACATGAACCCGTCCACGTTCGCGTCCTCTATCTTTCATCCTTATCGGCCCGCCACACTCTGTGTCGAACTCAACTGTGAAGAGAAGAACAACTCCCAATCAGTAAGCTGAATTCGAGCCGATCATGTGAGGGCATGCATGGGGGCATCATATCTTCCGGGGTCTTCCTTGTTGTGAAGCTTGCCAACCATTCCAAAGTCAGGACCGAGTGCAGTATCTGCGGGTTTTCCCAGCAGCACCTTGTGCGCGTAGGGGACGTGGACGGGGTCCATGAAGTTCTCCACCAACACATCGTACCTGCAAAAGAATCAAGGATGGATCAGCAGGGGAGGGGAGGGGAGAGAGCAATGGAAGAGAATTGGTTTACCCGTAGGAGAGGTCCCTGATGGTGAACATGGTAGTGAAGGAGGGGTCATCGATCTCGGGGATGAAGGGCGGCTGCTTCCTCTGCAGCACGTCCCGGTGCTCCGCGTCCGCCCTTGGGTAGAACCACAAGATGCTGTTCTGCACAACGCTCGGGTACGGCGCCACGCACGCCTTGCTGTTCTTGTGCACCTACGCGCGACACAGAAGTCAAGAAAATCATCGAGAGGAGGAGGAGGAGGAGTACCATGGATCCATGGCGGGCAGGCGTGTTATTACGTACAGGCGGGCCGAGGGCGGGTGCCTGGGGGATGAACTGGCAGGAGCCGGTGCCGTCGAAGCACCAGCCGTGGTAGACGCACTGGAGGCGGCCCTTGCCGTCGATCCGGCCCTCCGAAAGCGGCGCCAGGCGGTGAGGGCACGTGTCGTCGAACACGCGCCAGTCGTCGACGGCGCGGTCGTACCAGGCGACGACGCGGAGGCCCAGCACGGTCTTGCCGTGGGGCGCGCCGGGGTCGAGGTCGCAGACGGGGGCGAACGGGTACCACTGGTCCAGCCAGTCGAACCGCTCCGGCTCCACCTCGTCACCTCCACGGGGCGACGGCGGCGCCACCATGGCCGAGACCGGGGACGGCAACCGAGCCTGCTGCCCCCGCGCGGGCGCGAGGCGGACTGCTCTGGTGCTGTTGGGCACCGGGGCGGAGGTGTGGAGCGGGAGCGAAGGGCGCGCGCGCGGGACGAGGAGGAGAGCAAGGGGATTCATGGAGTTTGGCGAATTGGGAGGAGGCGGACTCGGCGAGTGATCGCAAATTCAAGTCTGGCTACATTATATGATCGATCGCTACAGTGGGCTTTTCATTGCCGTCTGTCCCACCCACGTTTTATTGTCCGCGGCCCATGGGAACAGGGCCGTAAGTGGAATCGATGCACTTTCGGCTTGCCAGGCACGCACTGTCCAGCCTGCCTGCAAAGCTGTGAGCATCGTCGCACTTGTAGGGGGAAAACCAAGTAAACATTTTTCCTTATGACATTTTTTGTTTTTTGCACATTTTAAAAATATATACATTTCTAAATTTTTAACATTTTTTATTTTAAACTAGTTACATATTTGAAAAAAAAATTAAAAAAAACAATTTTTTTTGGCGTGACGAGTATAAGAAATGGATGGTGTAAATTGTGTTTTCACATTAGATTTAATGGGAAAACATGGATATAATACATTACACGCTGACAACACATTTGATATGTTCACAAGTTCACAAAACATTCAAATATTTGCAAGTTCACAACATATTCAAATGCTCATATCCCAAAAGACTGATGAACTTCGAGAGTCGATATTCATCATGTGCTAATTAGCACTAGGCCTACGAGGTAGATGTTTCCTCCTCTTCTTCATGGCTTGAAATCGTTGAGCAATAACACCGCTATCAAGTTGGCTAAATATCTCCCGCTCGGTGTAACATATCATCAAGTCATTGAACCATTCATTTTTGATCTTGTGACGCAACTTGGACTTGATGATCTTCATTGCCAAAAAATCCCTCTCAACCGATGCGGTTGACACCGGCAATATTAAGTCCAACTCGAGCACCAGCCACAAAGGGCGGGTGCCTGGGGGATGAACTGGCAGGTGCCGGTGCAGTCGAAGCACCAGCCGTGGTAGACGCACTGGAGGCGGCCCTTGTGGTCGATCCGACCCTCGGAGAGCGGCGCCAGGCAGTGCGGGCACGTGTCGTCGAACACGCGCCACTGGTTGACGGCGCGGTCGTGCCAGGCGACGACGCGGAGGCCCAGCACGGTCTTGCCGTGGGGCGCGCTGGGGTCGAGGTCGCACACGGGGGCGAACGGGTACCACTGGTCCAGCCAGTCGAACCGCTCCACCTCCTCGCCTCCACGGGGCGACGCCGAGACCGGGGACGACAGCCGAGCCCGCTGCCCCCGCGCGGGCGCGGGCGCGAGGCGGGCTGCTCTGGTGCTGTTGGGCACCGGGGCGGAGGTGTGGAGCAGGAGCGAAGGGCGGAGGTGTGGAGGGCAAGGGGATTCATGGAGTCGGAGGCGGACTACTCGGCGAGTGATCGCAAATTCAAGTCTTGCTACGCTACATTATTTCATCGTGCATTCATTGTCCTCTGTCGATCCCACCCACGTTTTGTTGTCCGCGGCCCATGGGAACAGGGATACCCTTACGGCTTGTCATTGCCAGACACGCACTGTCCAGCCTGCAAAGCTGTGAGCATCGTCGTGCTTGTATAGTGGAAAAACCCTACATGTCGCCCTTTGTGACCGTTAGCAACTTGGGCTACGGCGGTAGGGATGCATTGGAGGTAGATGCTAAAGATAATTTCCGCTCAAGATTCGATTCCCAATCCGTTTATGAGGGCGTGATATTTTTTTAAAAAAATCTATTGGATATGGATGTAGATGTAAATATTGGTCGAGCGACGGATGCAGTAGCGGATATGATATTGGTTAAGTGAACATTTTTTCCTTCTGTTTTCGTTAGATCTCATATCTAATCTACCCTAACTTACTTACAAAAAAGGCTTTACGAGTTGTTGTTGCTGAACATTTTTAAATTTACACGTTTTTCAATTTTGAACTTCTTACAGGTTGGGCAGTTTTAAAATTTTAACATTTTTTATTTGAACATTTTCAATAGGGATATTTTTAAAATTTGAATGCTTTTTCAATCCTGAATTGCTATTTTCTTTTAAAAAACAGATAATAAGAAAGAGAAAAACTAGAGAAGAAGCTTAATTACCTGGATCGGCCCAACAAGAGGGCGGACACGGGCAAGGCGTCCTTCCATCCCGCGTCTGGCTGGGAATAGGAGCACCCACTAGTAGGGAAATGACTATAGGGGCACGACTAACGGAAGCGGGCGCATGCTGGGAATAGGAGCACCCTTGTAGCGTCGATCAAAGCATATGCCTACCTTATATACTTTCTATGGGCTCGGCCCATTCATACACATCAACTAATGTGTTGACGAAGTTTTAGAAAGTTAATACAATTCAAAATAATTGCTTACGAGGCTTTTAAAATGTTTATACTGGAAAAGAAAAAATCGTGCAGTTTAAAAATGTTCATTGGTAGGAAAATAGAGGGAGTACGAAATAATTGCTCACTTATTACTATACAATATTCATGTGATTTAGAAAAAAAATGAAAGAGTTTCACCGAATGTTCATATCAGTGAAAATTATCTTCACACGCTGCAAAATAATAGTTTTCCAGGCTTCAATATATGCTCACATATTGCACGAATAAAATCTGAATGATTTTAAATATAAAAATAAGAAAACAAAACGTAAACAAACCACCCGACAACAATGGACCAAGGCACAAGAATTAAGGAAGGTATAGACAAAACGGAAACACTACAACATGCACAAAAAATGAGATAACTGAAGCTTTATAAAGAGGAGCACAGAAACTTCTGACATCTTTCTATATATCTGAATTTAAAGAAATTTCCGACATCTTTTCTATAAACTGAGGGAGTACATATATTATAAAAATATGATAACTGAAGCTTTATACAAAAACTTCACAAGAGAAAATATGTGCGGTCCTAGATAGGAACCACATGCTTCCTGCTCATAGACACGATAAAAAATAAAAAGAAAAGAAACATTTATTTATAGTGAAACATTATTGCAGTTTAAGAGCACAAGGAATTGTGAAATGGACTACATAGATGCCCAGTAAACCAACATGTTATGGAAGGTGGATAGAGTAGCCTAGAGTGTACCATATTTAGTTCTTGCAAAATGTGAAAGCGAGGAAGGAAGAGAGACAAAGAAAGTTATTTGCCATGGTTCAACATGGCATTTGGAGTGGAGTCCTATCACAACCCGTGGGATTGAGAGACGTGGGGAACTGATCGCGTGTGTTGCAAACGTGTTGTACTTCTTTCCTGGCTTGTTGTTCTGAGCTAGGCTGAGTACCCTCGGTATCGAGCTGATTTGCTCTCGTCATTGAATTCGAGTGGAATTATTCTTGGTGCAATTGTTGTTGTCTAGGCGGTCAGTTAGATGGCAAGGAAGCGGTGTGTATCCCATGTCCTCGAGTAGATCGAAGACAAACTCACCATCTGGGTGCTAGCTCCGGCCTCTAGTACCGTGAGTGTAGGCTTTGCCCTGCAGTGTTTCTTTCACTGTCAATTCTGCTCCGCCTTTTTTGTTTTTTCTCTCTTGCGCTGTCTGTTCATACTTTTTGTAGAAAGATGATAATAGAGATGTAGTATATGGAAATAAAAATGTTTAACAGCTCTCGTCCAAGGAACGACCTCATGAGCGCTGGCAGCTGCAAAGACGAGATCTCCGACCAAGTGTTGAACAGCTGGCAGAAGGTCAAGGGTTGTTACAATGACAATGGATGTTGTCGGCAAGCTCGGCAAGGGCTCAGGAAGGACTACCCCATGTGCTCAACGAAGCTTGGACAATGGAAATGCATGTCTTCCACCAACGAGCGTTCCTCCGACCATGTAGGGCCCTGTTGCGAAGCTTGATTATGCTGATTTTCTCGCTATGCATGTAGAAATTTGATTTTTTTATAATGGGCGCTTTATTACTTATGATAAGCAATTACACCCGGTATAACTAAGACGCACACATCCGTTCTACAAGTCTCAAAAGTCTGTAGTGCTCGATAAAAGACGACTTACTTATCAAACATGAGCAACTGTAAGAAACCTAAGATGAAGACAGAGGCCCAATTCGTAGATTATCTGTCACCCATGTAGGGAAAAAGTATCCCTCGTCGTGTCCTCCAACCGTGTATAGACCTCAGTAAAAACGTCGTGATTCTCCACCTTCTGCAGCGCAGACCACGAACGGAGAGTAACGGTACCTGCAAGAGAGAAACATTATTATCATTAAAAACTTTGTCATTTCTACATAGTCATAGCGACCATATAATGGCAAGCGTCCCACCCTAATAAACGTTCTAAATATGTGATCGATACCATGAAGCCAATTACCAAAGATATTGGCCACACTAGTCGGGGGATACAGGTCAGAAGCTACTTGGATGCATGACCATATAGACCTGACAGGCGGAGCCAGGATCCAAAAGCTGTGATGTCAAGCTTTAAGAGTACGTGTGAAGTTTTTTTTAATAACACACTTATTTTTTATTTTTTCCGATGAAAACATAACACACTTATGTAGACAAACTAAACAAGAGCGCAAAAGAAAGAGAAATCTTTGATTCGTACAATTAATAAGGCACTCTCTTTTTCATGTTTTTTCTTTGATCAAGAATTACTCCAAATATATATAATGATTTTTTGGTATAAATTAGCATCGTGAGAATGTGTTTTCAATACGAATCCAACGATACTAGTTACGTATAATGTAATCAAAATTTTGTTACAGTACTTAATTTTTCGGTTAAAGTTTATCTTAAAATACGCGTGCGCTGTATTCATCGAAATGGAGCTAGTAGAACCAGAGGCCTGCTCATTCCCATGGCGTCACGATCAATTAGGCTTGCAGATTGATTTGGGGATTTAAGGTCGGACGGATTAGAACTTTAGGAGCCAATGGATTGAAGATTTACAGGCTACACGGGATTGCAGGAAGCTGCTGATATGGAAGAGAGAGATACGCTCCATTGAATCAGGGCAATTACTAGTGCCTCTTATGTTCGTTTTGCTAGCTCAGCTGAATAATACTCATCGCACATGATAAGTGGGCATGCGTGCATGGTCATTGCTAGAGTTTTTAGCGTTTAGCAATGGGTATGCATAGCCAGGGCTCTTGGACTTGGCAAAAACCTGTGTAGTCGCTTGACTACACAGCCAGAACGTGGCTCCGCCACTGCTTGACAAAGAGACATTGGAAGAACAAGTGTTTAATCGTCTTGTTGTGATGACAGAAAACACACTGCATACTTCCATGCTAATTACGTTTCACAAGATTATCTTTGATTAGGATTACTCCTCGATGTAAATACCAACAAAATCTTTAATTTTAAGAGGTATTTTCATCTTCCAAATCTTTTTGTTTTTATCAACTGGTATTTTCGGTTGGATAATTGCATTGTATAATGAACTTATAGTGAACTTTCCATTGGATTGTAAGTTCCAACAAAATTCATCTTGTCCTTCAGACAACTAAATGGACTCCAAACGTAGTAGTAAGACATTCCATGCAAGAAGTCTCGGACTGATTAAATTCCGTCTAAACGTCACTGTCGGAGGTGAGGTTTTCATTAGTAATGCAATGGTATCACTTTTGCGATGAACAATGATGTATAACGCAGGATATTGTTTAGAGAGAGACATATTCCCTAGCCATGTATTCTCTCAGAACCATATCTGCGATCCATCCTTAATACTGAAAGTACCATATCTAAAGAAAAAATTCTTCGTTGCCATTAGGCCAGCCCAGAAATGCGAGTGTCTCCGTTTCCAAAAGATCTAGGATAACGCTTTCTCGCCCATGTACTTTCTTTTAACCATGGTATGCCATATGCCATGTTCGGTTAGAAGCTTAAAAAGTCATTTATCTAACAAGGCCGAGTTCTTGACCTCAAGGTCATGAACCTCTAGCCCACCCATATCTCTAGGTCGGCCTATGACAGACCACTTGACCAGTCAATATTTATTTTTTTCACTATTCCTTTGCCAAAAAAATCTCGATCTATAGTAGTCGAGCTTGTATAACACACATTTTGGCAAGATGAAGAATGATATCATATACATCACCATATTGGTGAGTACGGCATTAATGAGAACCAGTCTTCTTTCAAGGGATAGCATTTTACCTTTCCAACTACTAAGTCTCTTCTGAAATCTCTCCTCGACTAGTTTCCACCTAGCCATAGTTAATCTCCGATAATGAATCGGGATGCCCAGATAGTTGATAAGAAACTGGCCTTACCCACAGCCAAACAGCTCCGAATATTCGGCGACTGAGTGCCGAGCCTCGCCAAAGCAGAGCAATTCACATTTATGGAAGTTTATTTTAAGTTCCGATAAATGCTCAAAAAGCCAATATTAGCTTTAAATTTCGAGCTTTATCGAGATCATGTTCCATAAATAAAATTGTACCATTTGCATATTGAAGAATTGATAAACCCCCATCTACAAGATGTGGGATCACTCCTTCAATTTGGCCATCAGATTTAGCTCGTTCAATCAAGATAGCGAGCATATCAGCCACAATATTGAATAAAAGTGGTGATAAAGGATTGCCCTGCCGTAAACCTTTCCATGCCTGGAAGAAGCGTCATGTATCATCATTGACACGGATCACAACACTCCCTCTATACACCCCATGGATCGCAACACTCCCTCCATACACAAAATTATTGATCAACGCTCTCCATTCCGGTGAAAAACCTTTCATCATGAGTGTCTGATGAAGAAAACACCAATTAACTTTATCATAAGCCTTCTCGAAATCAAGTTTAAAATTACTCCTTTCATCATTTTGGTATGCAGCTCATGAACCGCCTCATGTAGAACTACAACCCATCTAGGATATTACGTCCTTACATGAAAATGGTTTGCGATGGCCTGACCAAATGATCAGCCACTGTATTCAGTCTAATGATGGCCACTTTCGTGAAAATCTTGAAACTTACATCACTATTCACGCTCAACTGCAACATGATCTCGTGAAGAATCTATGGAGGCTCAAAGGAGAGGCATCAAGTGCACCGACGCCTTGATCTAGCACAACTTCTATTTATTTGCTTGTTGTTTTCTAATGTTTAATTTGGAAATAATATTTTCAAAACATATTTATTTGTATGGTTAAAATTGGTTGTGTCTTCAAATACCCTAAACCCTACAAAAAAAAATTGGGGGCGGGGGTGTATTTGGAGGGCCTGGCTGAAAGCAAACGCGCCCCAAAAACAGCAACTAGCGGTGGCGTCCCCTAAACGCTCAACCCGGCGCTATTATTGAACGCGGCCTGGGGCTGGGACGCGAGTGAAGATGCTCTAAGCTTCACTAAAATTCTCAAAGAACACCAAGATAGTCTACATAGCAAAAGCAAAAAAACGCACATGTATGGGCGCCACGAGTTTGCATAAATTTAGATGTATCTAGACGCTCTTTACTGTATATATATATCTGAGACAAATTTACAACATTTTTCTATAAACGGAAGGAGTACATATTATAAAAATGTGATAGCTGAAGCTTTATAAAGACGAGCACAGAGACTTCACAAGAGAAAATACGTGTGGTCCTAGATAGGAAGCACATGCTTCTTGCTCATGGACACGATAAATAATGAAAAGAAAAAAAACATTTATTTACAGTGAAACATTGTTGCAGTTTAAGAGCACAACAACTTGTGAAATGTACTACATAAATGCCCAGCAAACATGCTATAAAAGGTGGACAGAGTAGCCTAGAGTGTACCACATTTAGTTCTTGCGAAGTGAAAGCGAGGAAGGAAGAGAGAGACAAAGAAAGCTGTTGTCCATGGTTCCAACATGTCATTTGAGTGGAGTCCTATAGCAACCCGTGGGATTGAGAGACCCGGGGAACTGATCGTATGCACTGCTGCCGTATCGTACTTCTCAGGCTGAGTAGCCTATGTATAGATCTGCTCTACTCTCGTCGTTGAATTCCACTTGCTGCTACTTGGGCTGAGTAGCCGCTGTTCGTTCGAGGAAGACGAGGCTGGCGGGGTGGTGGCGATAGTGGGCTTGGACAATGGACACGATCCTGGGACATGCTTCGGCCATATTGTGTGGTCAAGCTGCCGTAGAGTTCATTCATGTCTGCGAACGAGCGTTGCTCTGACCATGTAGCCACCCTTGATTGTCTAGCGTATGATTTGGAGTGAGCTGCAGTCTTGTATGCCCATTCTCTAGCTCTTTTTCAAAACTATATATGTTCACCATTATCACAGTTTTCATCATATCTGCAAGATTTTGATCACAATTTTTCGCAATAAAATGTTCGACCAGGAATGACAGGTTTTTGCTTTTGCCATTAAAATTTAACCCTTTTATCCATGCACCTTGCGAACTTCATGCCCGGAATGATCATGCGACTAAAAGTGAGACGATTGCATTTCTACAGGACATGTCAACATTTTGGCCCAAAAGAATAGTAATGTAGATCCCTGGGCACATCCAACTCTACATAAAAAACTTTTTTTTTAAGAGAAGGCCCTTGGCCCAGCTTTATAAATAAAGCACTCGACATAGTAGCGATACAAACTCACATCCCATACTAAAAGTCTGATGCCTTAGTCATTACAAACCACGAATACCCAGTCTCGGAACGAAAAGAAGACTACACACACGAGGCCAAAACGTCGGCCGGAGGAGGGTGCAAGGTATGGGTGCCGTCCATGAGCTGATCATCCTCCATCGCCGTCGCGTAGCCGCCGCTGAAGCCTCCTAACCTCGTCCAGCGCCGCGTCCAGCAGCGGTAAGTCCCTCGGTCAGACCAGAACCCTCCAGCTCTGCATATGAATAGACATTTTGAAGAACGCATCAGCAGGGTTGTTGATCAGGGATCCCTCAATAGCTAGCTTATTGCGTATGTTCCAAAGGGCCCAGCATTGGGCCGCAAAGGTGTACCCATGAAATATGCGGCCCCTGCCGGGTTCCAAGAGCAGTGCAGGAGTTCCCTAATTCCCGCCCACATGAATTTCGCTAGGTGGCAGTTGAAGAAAATGTGATCACATGTTTCCCATTCCCCACAAAGGGCACAGCTGCCGTCAGAGGGCCCCCGCCTCTTGACCAGCTGATCCCCGGCTGGCAGCCTGCCGCGAATGAGCTGCCAGAGGAAGACTCGGATCTTTGGCGGTACCTTGGTGCGGCAAACCTCCTTGAAGTGGGCGATAGCCCCGCCCTGGGACAGTTTACAGTACATGGAGTTAGTGGAGTATTCCCCGGAAGGCTCCAACGCCCATCGGACCTCGTCCTCACCCGGAAAGATGGGAGTGAGGTCGAAGATCCTGCAAAGGTTCTCCCATTCCACCGTCTCCGCAAGACCGAAGGAGCGTATGAATCTGATATGCCAGCCATCGTTGTCGCGAACCCCTTCCACTGTGGTGAAGTGGTTGTCACAACAAGTGAAAAGGCGGGGAAAAGTCAGACGCAAGGGCCCCGAGCCCATCCACCAGTCAAGCCAGAAATAGGTACGCTTCCCATTGCGCACCTGGTGCTTGGCTCCCATCTTGAAATACCATTTGATCTTCTGAATGGCATTCCAAAACTGCGATCCCTTAGTAGGCACCGCAGGGGAGAACAAGTCGTGGTTGCCCAGGTATTTGGGCCCACAGCCCCTCGCTGTTTTGGTAGATCTTCCAGATCCATTTGAGCATAAGAGCAATATTCATGAATTTAGTGTTGAGGATTCCCAATCCTCCAAACGCCTTTGGCTTGCACACCGTAGCCCAGTTAACCATGTGGTACTTGCGCTTGGGGCCCGCTCCTTCTCAGAAGAAGCGGGAACGGTGTCGGTTCATGGTCCCATGAGTCGCGTCGTGCAGGAGGTAAAGACCCATTGCAAACAACGGCAAGGTGGAGAGGCAAGAGTTGGTTAGCTCGAGTCTCCCCGCAGAGGCGAGAAAAAGCCCTTGCCAGGGCTCAACCCTGTGACCAACCTTGTCAGTGAGGAAATTCCAGTCTGCCACAAAGAGTGGCTTGTCACTGACAGGGAGGCCAAGATACTTGAACGGCAAGCTCCCTAGCTTGCAGTTCAGGTCATCAGCATACTTCTGACGTTCCTGGTCAGTGACCCCGGTGATGACCACATCGCTCTTTGCGAAGTCGATCTTGAGTCCTGACATGTTCTCGAAGCAGAGTAGCAGGAGTTTGAGGTTAGCCACTCCGACATCCGAGGGTTCAAGGAGGATCAGGGTGTCGTCAGCATACTGAAGGTGGGTGACACCACCCGGAATCAGGTGTGGCACGACCCCCTGGAGGTGCCCAGACTCGCTAGCCCTGGCAATAATGGCAGCTAAGGAGTCCACCATGAAGTCAAAGAGAATCGGGGATAGAGGGTCTCCTTGACACACTCCCCGTGCATTCTGGAGTACATTAAAAACTAGGGGGTGTCCCCCGATATAATCATCAAATCTTGAGTTTTAATGTTCTTCTACTCGTTACAGCAAACGCAATAAAAACAGCGGTCACTGCGATACCAAGACCAAGAGCGACAACCTTCCAGGTAGGGAAATTCAGGGACTCGCAGACCGTATCTATCCAGTCCTGAAAAGAGATGACCAAACACACGTAAGGGGTAAGACTACCTAAAAGCATTACTAAACCAGAAATAATGCATGAGAAGCAAGCTAAGATCAAATCAGAAAGGCTAACATCCCAACGGATATACCAAACATGTCTTGGAGATACTATGAAGCAAATGCTGCCTAGAAATATTCTGTACTATGTTTCTCTCCTGTTGATGAACTATAAATATGCCTACTGTTATATCAATTAGGACGGAAATACAACCTAATGTAACATGTTAATGATGACGATTTATGTGAGCGTACTTTCATTTTTAATAAAACTGACTGGTTTGTGATACTTTAAACAAAACAAGAGGTTCCGGGGCTCTGAATTCTTGTTGGAAAGATTCAAGCAACATAGATCGTTTATAAAGAATTTATGAGCTTGACCAAACCTTTTGAGCTGCCGACTGTTTGTCTTGCACCACCACAGGATGCTGCCCTTTTAGCATAAGATGTTCTTGTGTAACCTTTTGATCTCCCAACTGTTTGTATTGCACCACCATGGGTTGCTGACCTTTTAGCATAAGATGCTCTTGTGTAAAAATATTCTTAGCATGATCATAGAGTTCCTTGTCAAGGCTGTTCAATGAGATAATTTGCTTCAGAATTGCCTCAGGTACTTGACGCCGTGCCTGCAAACAGGTAATTTTTGTTAAGCTTCATGCACTACCCCGTGACATTAGTGTTAAAAACATATCATGCTTGCTGATCTTTAGACATATATAAAATTATATCTTTATGAGCTAGAGAGCATATAATGTTCTACGCATTCTAATATTTTTATACTTAAAAGAATGGATCTAACATTGAAACGCAGAATATGTTCAGAATTTTTGCTGCAGTAAAACTGAATTTTTAATACCACTTAGACGCGTCACGAATTTTAGCCAATTTTTGTGCATATATAGAATGAATAGTTAGAGCTACTGTGAATTTATCAAGATTTTAGGACTTTCAAAAAAATAAGAAAAATCGTGCACCAAAAAGTGCAGTACATGAATCAACAACTTCATATTTTGTTTGTAACTTTTATCATCCAAATAGGTAAAAAACTTCATATTTTATTTAGAAACAGAGAGTAAACTAAAATGAAACTAACAAGCTATAGAAAGCATGCATAGGAAAAACTAAAATAATCAAAGATAAATAAACACATGGTCCCCGCAAACATTGAAAGGGATCATGAACATAAAACTAGAACATGAGTTTAAAATGATTTACTTTATATATTTAAAAGAAGAGGGAGATGCATGGGCATCCCAAAGCTTAAGATCTTGATACTTCCGGTCATCTACTTCTTCCTCATCATATCATGTTACTCATCTCGAACAAACAAATATTTTCAGCTCCACGATAGTCCAATACTTACAAAATGGTTAGTTCTCCAAACAAATGATATGATAATTTCTATCAAGATGGGAACTATAGGAATCATTGTGAAACCATTTTATCTAAGAAATAAACATGTATTAAAAGGGAAACACTCTTTTTTTTTGTAGGAAGAGTTTTAATGATATATATTTAGCAATGGTTCCATTGGCATGAGCAACACATGCTCAAGATCGATCCCAATTTCTTCATTGCTCATCCTTCTCATTTACTCTTCCATAGTTTATTTTTTCTTTTATTAAAAATTATAAACTCATTAATATGCAATCATAAGTAAAAATGTTTTATAATTTCATAAAGACATAAAGGTGTGCTCAAATTAAACGTTATATGAAAGAATATGGAGCACCATAATATTTGAAACCATTAAATTTTTAGTCTCACTCTCTTCCTATGCATTGGCATTTTATATATGAATAAATAACAGAAAATTAATGGTAGCCAATGCATATAATAATCAGTAGCTTGCATTTTAAATAACATAGAAATATAAAAAGGGATCTTATCTCTTCATCTTTCATAATATTTGCAAGCATCAAGAGTAAACTCAAGAACATAGTCGTGACTCGTGAATATAATCACCACATAAAGACAAATCATCTAATGAGTTTATGGTATAATCTATTTCTTTTAACTCATCATGATCCTCCCATAAATTAGACAAACTTATATCACATAGAGGACCATCATCAATATTATAAGAAGGGTGTTTTGTGAGTTACCATTGTTGGGAGTTGGAGATGGGTAGATACTTCATTTTTCCTCCACTTGTTATTCTTCATTCTTTTCTTGGGGTTGCATGGGCATTACCCAAACTTATGCTTTTGCCATCCTCCCTCTTTTGTTTTTATTTATTTTTCTTTGGGGTATGTATGGGTATCCTCAAGCTTATGCTTTCATCATCTTCTCCCTGCAACATATTAGTGCTCTCTTGGTCAGCTATGCCCCTCTTTTTAAAGTCAACAATATAGATATTTTCAATGTAGTTGGTTATACAATAATTAAAGATACTAATACTCGCACTTTTAAATTTAGAGGCTACAGGGCAAGTTTCATGTTAAATAATGAAGGTGTATAATTCAGAGGCTGTCGTATAAATAAAAATGCTCTACTTGTTCTACCCCTAAATTAGCATAATCACACCTATGATAAGATGCAATAACAAATTCTCCATGAGATCTACATTGAAATTTAAAGTGTCTAAAATTTTGCTGAGAAAAGTAATTTTTATCTTCATGACGGTCTAGAAACTCAATAGATATATAATTTAAAATTCTCAAGTAATGTTCTAATATTATCCCTTCTTGTGATTCTCTATGTTTCATAGCTATCAAAGCATTTTTATATTCCTCTTCCAACGTGTCATTTTTATCTAGTCTAGTAGTCATACTATGAGTATTTTTGATATGTTCCATTTTTTGGATTTTAGTTTTTAATAAAAGTTACTAAAAGTAAACTAGCTATGCAACCAAGAATATAAGCTTAGCGCTACACTCTCTGGCAACGGCGCCAACAAAGTATCTTGATAACCCCCAAGTGCAGGGGATCACCGTAATACAATTCGATAAGTATTTGAGTGCCAAACCCACGAGGAGATGAAGGTAAACGATCTATTCTCTAAATCCCTATAACCCAATTATAGCCTTCTATGCAAAGCTAGGATATATGGTGTGTGTGTGAAGAGGTTTCTACTATAAAACTACAAGTGCTAAAAATAAAATGCAATGAGTAAAACTAATGCAAGAAAAGTAATGTGCAATAAAGTAAAATGAGATGAAGTGGATTGAAGTGGAGTAACTCAAGGGAGTAAGTGTTCTAGCAAATTGGTACTTCATTTGTGTGGTTTTCATAATTAGTGAAGCATAACGATAGATGTTTTTTTATTGTTTCTTCTAGAGAGGAGCCATAGATAGGTGTAACCATAAACATGAGCAATTACACCACTAGTGATTGATCACAAGGTCAATTAAGAACAAACAAGGGAATTATTAAGATATAAAGTCCAACCACCGATGTAAGTTTAAAGGTCCCCATAGTTATATCCCCGATGATTAACTATGAATTAATACAACATGAATCTAAGAATTGGGATTTGGTTTCTGTCAAACTCCGGCTATCCCTCATCCTATCAATATGCAACGGTGACAACCTTGTACATCCCCCAACATATGTGCGCACTCATATATTAGTACAACAAGATCATCATAGAAGAAAAGATATACTTGTATGCAACTGACAACAAACTATATAGCAAATGCCAAGAACAAGTCACTACTCAAACATAAACATAGAGATACAATAGATTATGGGAAAACAATATATTGCATCATAAATCATGTTTGCCAAGATATTATAATGGGGGTGATGGAGAGTTGTTGTATATGTTGATGAAGATGTTGATGAAGATGACCACACCTCAGGGGGTGGAGTCCACCGGAGGTGATTCCGGCAGCGTTTCCCCCCTCCGATCTCCGTCAGCGACGGCTTGCTGACTCTCTGTTTATGTGTTTTTGATCTCCGCTGCCGTAGCCTCGATGAAACCCTCGGGGGTCGTATATATAGTTTTTTTAGGTCAAAACAAGTCGGTGGGCAAAAAGATCAAGCGAAATGGACGCTCGAGATGGGAAAGAGCACATGTGGCGCGCCCGGAGGGGGAGGGCACACCACCAGGCTTATTTCCAGCCTGTTAACCTCCTGGTGTCCCTCTTCATCCCATCTTGTCGGTCCCGAAAATTCCAAAGCGTGGCCCCTGATCTTGCCCTTTTTCGAGTCCCGTAGCTCCTGTAAAGTCAAAAATGCTAAAAAGAGACGTTTTCTGCCAAACAGAATTAGAATCGGAGGAGAGGGGATTGTTTAGAAAATCCTCCAAAACATCATAGAACATGAAAATAATATTATATAAGATGCAAATATATGGTAATATGTGGAATGCAAAATTCATGTATGCATGCATTTTACATGCATCAGCGTCGACTCGTACTCTTTGAGGTGGCCAAAACTAATGTATGTTTCCATAATCACATTAATACTGATGGCTTTTATTCACGGCCTCTAAGGGCTACCTGGAGCCGGTTGCTCTTCCTATCTGGATAAAAGTTTGACGATGGCCGTTGACGTGGCCATACCCTATATTAGGTACCCTCCCTTACCATATATACTAGGTACGGTCCAATTGAAAACTCATGAAAGGATAGAGAATTCCAAGAAATATCGACGGACCTAAGGCTAGGAACCTAACGTGTGAGGCAAGATAAGGCCCAAACTGAAGGACGTTAGAGTTTCTATCTAACATGTACCCAACCTAGACAAGATATATGAGACCTAGCCTCCTTTATAAGGACTAGGGGATCACCAGTGGTCTAGGGGTATGTGTGTTCAGTCAGGTTTTATTTTGTTTTGGATAAACCAGCTCTAGGGGCATCTCTAATAGTCAGCTTTATACTAGTGTGCTCAAAGCCCGGTGCTTGATTTAGTTTTTTTTCTTGGAAAACGCTTGCTATGAGCCTACCGATCCACCGTGAAAGATCAGTCGCTTTGCCGGCCATGTGCGTGACGTAGCTAAAGAACCCAACGCCACACGGAGCCATCAAATTGCTCCCTCTGCTTTGGGGTCAATGACCGCGTTTTGCGAGCGACCGTTACAGGCGCCCGGAGGGCGATTCTGGGCGCTCACGCCGGAGGAAGACTCCGACGACGATCTGACGGCGCAAGGATGGGTCTCCGACAACGAGCCTTCTTCCCCAGCCGCGTACAGGACGTCGCCGGTGGAGGACAGGTTTGTGCTTTCGTCGGAATCCTTGTCGGCCGTAATCCGGAGGGAGCAGAAGCGAGTTCGGCAGCGGGAAGCGGCGCGACAGCTACGGCCAGGTACGCCATTAACTCCATCTACTCCTCTCCGTCCCCATGTTCTGCCAGTGGATCATCGGTCTAGGAGGACTCAGATCGTTTCGCCGGTGCTTTTGCCGACAACGTTCGTGCTTGAAAATTTTGATGCGGCTGAATGGGTTATGGTGCACCGGCGAAGAAGAAAAGCTAAGTTCGATCACCGGCGTCGAGTATGGCCGCCGGCAAGATCTGATCGTGGACGTAATCTGCAATTTTCTGATGCTATACGAAATTCAAATTTTCGGACTTTGGGCTTTTTGGGCTCGGTTAAACCTGGTCTTGTATCGCAGATGATTCCAATAGGTCGTATGGGCCTGGATCGATCTTCGGAGAAAATAACTAGCGATCGAATCCCACAAATTGCTCGTGGTCTTCGATTCAGGCTAGGTTTTGACAATTCACGTAAGGCAAACACCATCCTCGTTTCGCCGCCGTCTCTGCCGACTCCGTTGGCTTCGATGGCGAATCATGGTGGGGGAAATTCGAATACAGGGGCCGTCCACCAGGCGGTCGTGGAGGATCGGGGTGGCACGAAGGCTACGGTGCGGGCCGTGGGGCGAACTACTTTGAAGGAGGGCCGAGTGGTTCTGCCGGTAATGGAGATGCTGGGGATGGAGCTCCTAGCCAGGGGAATGTTTTTGGGGACGGCGTCTTTCGAGCGGGACAAGGTCGGCAGAATGGTGGCGGTGATCGTCGTTTTCATCAAGGATTCAACCAGTATGATGGCCGCCGCAACACTGGGTTCAATGGTAATTACAATTCCCGCCGTTTCGGTCCGAATAATTCTTCTAATGCAAGGGCAGGTAACAGTAGGTATGCTGCTGTTGTTCCAAGCTTATCAGATTTTCAACAGAAAACTGTTTCTGAGGCTGCCGAGGCCTTTGAGAGGCAATTAGCAGGACGGCCTGAGTTACAGGGATCAGATATTCAAGGGACTAGTAGAACTAATCCTTCTCCGCCAGTACCCCCGGTGATCAGGCAACCTGGCTTTGCGAGACAACCTGCGCAAGCCAATTCATCTCAGCCCATACCACATGTACTGAGACCCGAAGAGGTTATGCTAGCTGTTGCAGGGATTGGGTCTAAGGACCATATTGCTGATACTGAAGGAATGACCGAGGCTGAATTTGATGCGGCAAATAAGAGGAAGGGTCCGAGTTGTTTTAGGTGTCGGAGGAATGGGCATTTTCTTAATGATTGTGAGGTGGTTCTCTGTGATTGTTGCCAAAAACCAGATCATGCCACTAAAGATTGCCCACTGCATAAGGCGCCACGACCACGGTTGGCGATGTATGGATCGGGCCATCCTGACTTGGCTTTTTGGGAGCTCCCTTTGTCGTTCGGGGTGCGGCCTAGGGTGGAGAATACTCGTTTGGGTAGAGTGGAGGTATCTGGTGGTAGTTTATCTTCTGTCGAGCTTATCACACACTTGCAGTGGGTGGTTCCTGATAGTGCTTACCAATGGGAAGTGCAACAAGTAGAGGACAATGTGTTCAAGGTTAATTTCCCAAGTAAAGTTGAATTGGTGCGAGTGCAGCATTTTGGGCGTTTTTATGTACCTGATTCTACCATTATTCTGTCATTTGATTTCTGGAAGAAAGAGGTACAACCAGTATGGGCACCTGAAGATGTGTGGGTGAGGGTTCATGGCTTGCCACCAGTTGCTCTTGATGATTATCTTTCTCTTTGGGCACTGGGTGATGTGTTCGGAAAGACTAAGGAGATTGATATAGTTTTTACTCAGGCGCATAATGTTCTCCGTATGCTTATTACTTGTCTGGATATTGCCATCATTCCAGAAACTTGGGATTTAAAGATCAAGAATGAATTTTTTAGATTGCGTTTTGAGGTGGAGGGAGTGAAAGCTTCTGGCCTTTCGGATATTAATATGACAGATGCTCATGGTGATGGTGGGGATGATGATCCACAGGTCCATGGTCAAGAGAAGAGAGACGAAGTAGATCGTAATGCAAAGAGGACTAAAAATGTGGAGGAAAGTGATGGTACTAAGGGTGGTTCTAGTTCTCCACCGAATTCGACCACTAATGCCGTGGGGAAGAATGTCATGCCAAACATATCGCCACATGCAGCAAGGTATGTCAACGTATGTGTTGATAATAATATTTTGTGTCTAAGTCCTAAAGTTCTTTTTCCCTCTTTCAGTGAGGTTGCGGATATGGCCGGTGATTGTATGGCTGCTGCTGTTCTTAAGGCCAATACCAGGCAGCCGGGTATGCTGGCTTCCATGGTGAAACGGCAAGAAAAGGAGATGGAAGGTGCAATGGCGGGAGCTACAATGGTAGCTGCTACGTCGATCGTACATGGGGCGGGGGTACCGAGACATGCAGAAACCCCACCGCCTCCGTCTGTGCCTCGTCGGATGGCCGAGGTACCTGTATTCTCCGGCCCAGCTGCACAGACACACATGGGGCAGGCCGCCGGTGCTTCTGCGTCGCAGCCTGCGGGACACGGCCTGGTTGCGTCGCGGCCTGAGGTGTTTGGCCCGGCGGAGTTGCGGTCCGTGGTGCATGGCCCGCCGAATTTCATGCAGGCCAAGCATGCTGCTGCTACGTCCATCGATCCAAGCAAGGTGATTGAATCACCCTTTGTATCTGCTAAGATTAATTGTTTGACATCTTCTCAGCAAAACCAGTATGATACACAGGGTGCTTCTTTGCCCAGTTCGCCCCAGTTTGGTTCGAGCAAAGTGTTGCGAGGGGCATGAACTACACTCATGAGCAAATTGTTGCTTTTGGTGGGATTCAAGAGGAGGCGATGCGGGGAGTGCGGTCGAGTGGACGACTGCGTGCCCAGCCTAATAACGATGTGACACAGATGGAGAGAGCGATGACGATCGCGAAGAACCGTGCGGAACTACCAGTGATAGGTACGACCATACTTAAGCCAACCTCTATTACTGCGTTTTCTGATGAGCAAATTATTGGTGATGCTATGTCCTTAGGGGTTTCTTTGGGTAACTCTCAATCGGCATGTATTCAGTCCGCTAAATTAATTAAAGAAGTTGAGATACAAAGAACGTTAACTCTCTTAAAATGTAGAGATCCAGTAGCTAATTCACAAGAGAATGATTCTCTCTGTTTGGCTGTTTCGCGCGCTTCTGCTTTGTGTGATGATCTTGACGGGGATGATGACTTCTTGGGGGATGATGTTGTTGATGCTCCTCCGATTATTAAGAAGGATAGGAAAACTCGTAAAAAAATCGTTTGACAAAAACTTGGTTAGGAAGAGCACTCGTATTAGATTTAAACCCTCAAAATTTCAATGACGAATCTTAAAGGACTTACTTTGGAACAGTGAAGGATTCAAAGATCCTGGAAAACATTTGTTTGTGAAGGAGTCGATTAGGGAGTATGACCTCGACTTTATTGCTTTGTTAGAGACAGGCCGGTCCAATTTTGCAGTACATTTCTTACGCGATCTAGCCGCGGGGAAGGATTTTGCCTGGTTTTGTTTGCTGCCACATGGACGGTCAGGGGGAATTCTCGTGGGTATAAATACTAATACTTTGAGGGTTAATAGAGTGGATAGTGGAGATTATTGTATTAAAATATCTATCACATCAAAAGTAGATGACTTTGAATGGCTTCTAGTGCCAGTGTATGGAGCGGCACAGGATAAAAATAAATATGAATTTCTTGCCGAGTTGGTTAGGACTTGTGAATCGGAGACATTACCGATGTTATTAGCGGGTGATTTTAATATTTTGAGGAAACCGGAGGATAAAAGTAATGACAATTTTAATCCTCGATGGCCTTTTATTTTTAATGCGATTATCGAGAATTTAAATCTTCGAGAAATATGCTTGTCTGGGCGACGCTTACATGGGCAAGTAGAAGGGTGATCCCCACTTATGAAAAGCTAGATCGTGTTCTTGCAAGTGTCGAATGGGAGCAAAAGTTCCCTTTGGTGTCGGTTCGGGCTTTGACTCGCTCGGGATCTGACCACACCCCGCTTTTGATTGATGCGGGGATTCAGGCACATTTGGGTAAATCGGCATGATTCTCTTTTGAGATGTCTTGGTTTGAAAATGAGGGTTTTTATGACATGGTGGCAGCCGAGTGGGCAGCCGGCCCTTGTGGGAAAACGCCTATTCATACTTGGCAAAATAAGATTAGGCATTTGCGTCGATTCTTACGTGGATGGGCAAAAAATTTGAGTGGGAAATACAAAAAAGAGAAGGAACGTTTGTTGAATATCATTGATCTTTTAGATATTAAGACAGAAACTATCCCATTGTCGTCGGAAGAGCGTAATGAATTAAAATTGGCTAATGAAAAGCTAAACAAGCTGAGAAGGGAAGAAGAGATAAAGTGGGCGCAAAGAGCTAAGGTAAAATACATTCAAGAGGGGGGCAATAATACTAAGTATTTTCACCTCATAGCAAATGGAAAGCATAGGAAAAAGAAAATTTACCAATTAGAGCAAGAAGAGGGTACTATTGTCGGTGATGATAACCTAAGGGTCTATATTTCAGAGTATTATAAAAAACTCTTTGGAAGCCCGGAACCTAGTTCTATCGCTTTGGATGAAACTAGAACGGATGATATCCCGCAATTGTCGGCGGAAGAGAATAATATGCTAACGGCTAACTTCTCAATGGAGGAGATTCGTAACGCGATTTTTGAAATGGAACTTAATAAATCACCAGGACCAGATGGATTTCCTGCAGAGTTTTATCAGCGCTTTTGGGAGGTCATTAAACATGATTTGATGGCACTTTTTGAGTGTTTTCAAAGAGGAGAACTGCCGCTATATAAATTGAATTTTGGGGTAATTACTTTTATTACCTAAAAAGGAGAATGCAACGCAAATCCAACAATACAGACCAATTTGTCTGTTGAATGTGAGCTTTAAAATCTTCACAAAGGTGGCAACAAATCGTATTTCTGAGGTAGCGCAGAAAGTTATTAGACCTACACAAACGGCTTTTATTCCAGGACGACATATTTTAGAAGGGGTGGTAGTTCTTCATGAGATGCTACACGAAATGCATAGGAAAAAGTTGGATGGGGTAATTTTTAAGATTGATTTCGAAAAAGCATATGATAAGGTTAAGTGGCCATTTCTGCAACAAGTGCTCCGTATGAAGGGTTTTGACCCTGTATGGTGTGATAGAATAAAGCAATTTATGCAAGGTGGAAGTGTTGGAATCAGGGTTAACGATGTTACTGGTCATAATTTTCAAACGAGGAAAGGACTTCGGCAGGGAGATCCTCTATCTCCGATTCTATTTAATATAGTCGCGGATATGTTAGCGATTCTTATAGCTCGCGCTAAAGAAGAGGGTAAAGTTGGGAGTTTGCTCACTGATTTGATTGAGGGGGACTATCCATATTACAATATGCAGATGACACAATATTATTTTTGGAACATGATATAGCTAAGGCTGTGAATATGAAACTCATTCTATGTATGTTTGAACAATTATCGGGTTTGAAAATTAATTTCCACAAGAGTGAACTTTTTGCTTTGGTAAGGCAAAGGATATGGAGGACCAATATAGAAATATAAATTAGGATGTTGGCGGAGTAAAATGTTGTCGTATGGAGATAGACTCACGTTGATTAACTCGGTTCTCACGAGCCTTCCGATGTTTATGTTGTCTTTTTTGGAAATCCCAATTGGAGTGAGAAAGAGGTTGGATTATTATAGGTCAAAGTTCTTTTGGCAATCTGATGAGCAAAAAAAGAAATATAGATTATCCAAGTGGAATATTGTGTGTAGGCCTAAGGATCAAGGGGGTTGGGGATTGAGGTTTTAGAATTGAAAAACAAATGCCTACTTAGCAAATGGTTGTTTAAACTTCTATCGGAGGAGGGTATGTGGCAACAAATGCTTTGTAACAAATATTTGAATAACAAAGCTCTAGCACAAGCAGAAGCTAAACCGAACGATTCTCCTTTTTGGAAAGGGCCTTATGAATGTTAAGGACGAATTCTTCAAAAGAGGGTATTTTAAAGTGGGTGATGGGACTACTGTTAGATTCTGGGAAGATGTTTGGATGGGAGATTCGCCGTTATCCCATCAGTATCCGGCTTTGTATAATATTATTCAACATAAGAATGTGTTAGTATCAACCGTGTTTGCTACTCAACCTATTAATATCTCTTTTAGAAGAGGCTTGAATGATACTAAATGGTTACAATGGATTAATTTATGTCAGCGCCTAATCACTGTGGATTTAACAACTGAATCAGATAAGTTTGTATGGAGACTTACCGACTCGGGTAGTTTTTCTGTTAAGATTATGTATCTTGATCTCATTAATGGACATACTGTTTATCTTCGGAAATACTTATGGAAATTAAAAATCCCATTGAAAATTAAAAAATTTATGTGGTTCTTGAGTAATACGGTGCTCTTAACTAAGGATAATTTAGCTAAAAGAAATTGGAATGGATGTCAAACCTGTTGTTTTTGTGCTTCTCGTGAAACGGTCAACCATTTGTTCATTGATTGTCCTTTTGCGAAGATTGTTTGGCGCATGATGTACTTAACTTATAATATTCCTCCACCGGCTAATATTACTAATATGTTTGGTAGATGGCTTAATGGAGTACGAAAGGATGATAAACAGAAAATTCGAATTGGAATATCGGCTCTATGTTGGGCAATCTGGAGAACTAGAAATGACATTATTTTTAACAAGCAAACTGGAACTAATTTTTTTGCAGGTTATCCGGCGAGCTGCTCATTCGATTCAACAATGGGTTTTCCTTCTCCCTTTGGAGCAGCGGGAGGATATGGTTACTGGATGCAACCGGATGCTAGTGGTTGCTCAGGACTTCGCATGATGTACTTAACTTATAATATTCCTCCACCGGCTAATATTACTAATATGTTTGGTAGATGGCTTAATGGAGTACGAAAGGATGATAAACAGAAAATTCGAATTGGAATATCGGCTCTATGTTGGGCAATCTGGAGAACTAGAAATGACATTATTTTTAACAAGCAAACTGGAACTAATTTTTTGCAGGTTATCCGGCGAGCTGCTCATTCGATTCAACAATGGGTTTTCCTTCTCCCTTTGGAGCAGCGGGAGGATATGGTTACTGGATGCAACCGGATGCTAGTGGTTGCTCAGGACTTCTTTTTCCAGGCTACTGGGTGGCGGCATCTTCATAGAATAGCAAATGCATAGCTTTTCTGGGAGACGTATTTTTGTTTGGCTGATTCATGTATCCACTTTAGCCGATCCATGATTGTAATAAGTGACTTCGAATTCTTGGGGACCTGATACTATGGTTTTAATAAAGCAAGCCGTGTGCATCTATTGATGCAGAGGCGGGCAATGCTCCTTTATCTAAAAAAAAAAATCAAATTGCTCCCGCTTTTTCGGTCTTCTTTATCCTTATGTTATCTCCTTTATTCTCTCTCGCGTGAGCACCGCTGGCCACTTCCGATCCCCCGCAGATGCGGCCATTGATTTCCTCATCCCAACCTCCCGCGCTCACGCTGCTGGACGACTTCTCCAGCGCCGCTCCCTCGCCCTCCCACAGCTCTGCGCTCGCGCTACTGCAAGTTGGCGAGCGTTGACTGTCTAAATTAGGATAGTCTGTGCTACAAGCTGCTGCAAGCCGTGGGCTGTCTTCGCTGCGACGGCGCTGCAAGTCTCCCTCGTCGTCCCCCCGCCGCCATCATCTGCTCGAGCTCCAGTACCGATGACCCGGTCACCGACCGCCACATTAAGGGCCAGCCGCAATGTTCGGCAAGTACTCTTCCTTGGTGAGTCGACGGCGACTGCTTTGACCCGCCGGTTTTTCTCTAGGTTCTCTTTGTGTTCTGCCCAAAAAAATTTGTAGTTTTGTTGCTTAATTTTGTGGTGAACCTTGTAGATTTTTGTTGTAAAAGCACTTGCAGTAATTAGTGTTGAAATTGTTACTTGACGTAGCTGATTTTTTTGTTATTGTGTATTGTTGTAAACGACTAGCATTTTTTTTGTTGATTTGTTGATTTTTGTGGTGAACCACACTTTGGAATTGTGGAAAATATCATAATGCGACCAATCACATTTATTTAAATGATTGTTGACTATTGTTGTAAATAGCTAACTTTTTATTGGAATTGACGTTAATAATTGTTGTAAATAGCTAATTTTTTCTGTTATATTTTGTTGTTAACCCAACATTGTAATAGCCGTCAATTTTGTTGGAATTATCATTAGTGGTTGTTGTAAATAGTCAATGTTTTTTGTTAGATTTGTTGTTAATTATTGTTGTAAATATACAACATTTTTGTTGTTGATTATTGTTGTAAATAACCAATATTTTTGTTGGATTTGCTGATGATTATTGTGCTAATAACTCGGTGATTGCAATTGCAATGTTACATTAGTGTTTTATATTTTATTGTAAAATTGTGCAAGTTTTGCTGCAAAAACTTTGTTTTAAAAGAGGTAAAAAAATAAGTTTTTTCTGGGTCCATGCGCACGGAGAGGGGCATCATGTTTGCATGCGGAAGCATATGGTCCCCAATTGCATGCCATAGCGATATGGTCGCTGATTCCACGAGGGAGCGACGTGGTCCCTGCTTGCATGTGTTTTCTGGCTCGGACGTGTAGTCCCAAGTATCGGACGGTGGACGCGGGCAAAATCGGTCGCCCGATGCCTAGCGCGCCCCTTTTTTCTTTCTACTTTCTCTCTTTTGCTTCTCTCTTGATTTTATTCTCTAATGGTGTTTGTTTTAGATTTTCGCCACTCCACCTAGTGGTGGGTGGATAGAAGGCTTATGCTCTTTCCTCATGTGCAATGTCTAACATAACCATGAATCATGACACTAATGGATATTGGGTTTTTGCACTTGTAAGGTTTCAATAGGCCAGCTCCTCATGATACCCAACAAGTGGCACGTGGCACTGTGGGAGGAGCACATCAAGTCAACTCTAAGGATGACAAATTTTGTAATCTTGCTCACATATTCGATGGTTGACACGATTAGTTTCACATATCCTGTCCAAACAAGCTAATGTATCTTATGGACAGCACCACGTCGGTCGTGCCTTCCAACAAAAAGGCATCCAAAAATCAGCTGCAAGTCTAAATTAACTAAACTCCCTGGTCAACTAATGACTTCCCCGAGATTCCTATGTGTCGTCACTTGTCGCAAAACTCGGCCATGATTGTGTGCAATTATTGCATGACATGGACAGCTTGTATGTTCGCGATGTCAGACCACAAAAGATCAGTAGCCAGCCGTCTAGGCCTCAGTATACATTTCGCGATGACTCCAGAGATGGTGCTGCATTGTGAGAGTTGTTGGAGAAAAACGATGATCCGCACCGTGGCGCTAGTGTTTATTCAGGTCGTAGCGACAGCAATGGCCGCTCCGATCGCCTTGCCTGGTTGCCCGGAGACCTGCGGCGACATCACCATCCCTTACCCGTTCGGTACCCGCCAAGGCTGCTACCGACAGGGCTTCGACCTCACGTGCGACGAGACACGCCATCCGCCGAAGCTGTCTGTGGGCGGCGGCGGCGGCGCGGAGGTCGTCGGCATCTCGATTCCGGACGGCATGGTGCGGATCCGCACCAAGATGCTCGACACGAGCGCTCTGCAGCAGCTCAACGGCTCGTGGTCCGCCGGCCTGAGGCCCGACGGCCCCCTGGCGCTGTCAGCCAGGCACAACCGCTTCGTCGCCATGGGGTGCAACCTCCTCGCCAATCTCGTCGCGCACGACACCTTCTACGCCGACAACATCCGCATTGGCGTCTGCGCGGCGCTGTGCGTGGCCCGCACCGCGCTGCGGCCGGGGGACTCCTCCACCACCTCCTCATGCTCCGGCGTCGGTTGCTGCCAGACGCCCGTTGCGCAGGGCCTCCCCTACTACACCATCGAGCTGAACGATCTGGCCCAGCGACCTGCTGCCGCCTCCCCGGTACCGGTAGTGCACGGAGCCGCGTTCATCGCTGACGGGGAGTGGTTCAGAGGCCAGCAGACTGCGCTCCAGCTCAACTTCCTCCACGATCCAAGGAAGGTGGTAGATTCCACCGTAGTTCCGACGGTTTTGGAATGGTCGCTGAGTATGCGCGGCGATGAGGACCTCTTCGTGGAGGATACCAGTGTCTCTCAGTGGAAGAGATGCATTAGCGTGAATAGCGTCATCGTCGAAGACGTAGAAGGAAATGTTTTCGGCCTGGCACGGTGCAACTGCTCGAGTGGATATGAGGGGAACCCCTACCTCGCCGATGGATGTCAAGGTACCCAGTTTTTTCTTTCGAAATCTGACTACTACTACATGGTTTATGAATTCAACCGGTAGGGAGATCGTCACTCTTTATTTATGCGTTTTTTAACAGTAATAATAAAAAAACGAGTTACATTTATTTGTTGAAAAATGGAAAATGTCATGAAGTAATGGAAAAACACAAATTTTCTACTCCCTCCGGCTCAAATGAATTGCCCAGAAGTGAATGTATTTAGACATGTTCAGCGTATAGATACATCTATTTTTCAGCAGTTATTTTAAATCCGAGGGAATACCAAAGATCTAACTCAACTGACTAAGACTAGTCACAATGGGAAGTATAATACACTAGTATCATGCACATGATACTAGTTTATGATATTACCTCCACAATGCATAGTATCATAAGATCATCATATTTAATGTTTTGTAGAATCTCAATGCAAATTTGTGTACATGATTTATTTGTTATTAAGTTTTTTAGTTTTACGTGTTATGATACGGTATCATATTATGATACCATACCCATCTCTCACCTCATTAATTGGTGCGCCACATCAGATTTTTGCCAACATAGCATGCATGATAGTACTTATGATACTCCCATTATAACTAGTCTAACTAACCGAATTAGAAAAGTGTTTTGCGCCCTGCATCGCTCCGCTCTAGGGCGACAGGGGAAACTTGCTCTCCCTATCTCTCTTCCTCTTGGATACCAGAGGAGGCCGCCTACTGGTCGAGTAGTCACTCTAATGGTGGCCTCGGTTTGTTAGAGTATCTTTACTTGTGTCTTTATTGGTGTCTGCCATATACTGTTCGGTGCAGCCATATGTTAGGGCATCTCCAACCAAGCGACCCAAACGGACGCGCTGGGCCGTCCGTTACCGTTTGCGTGCCCGAGCGGACGCGTGGACGGAGCCCCGCGTCCGCGCGTCCTGTTTGGATCGCACGCTGCGCCCAACGCAGCGGCCACCCATTTGGCCATTTGGGCTATTTCTTTGGAAAATAGGTCCTCTGGCCACAGATCCTTATAAACAATGTCTAACAAATATAGAATAATATCTCGTAAACATAGAATAATATATAATAAACATAAAATATTATCAAATACCATAAAATATTATCAAATGTACCATGATAAATCAAATAAAATGTGCCATAGTTTGAGAAAAATATAAAAATTACAATTGAGATTGTCTAACTCAATTTGGGCGCTCGAGGATATCCTTCTGTCTCTTCTCGAACCAAGCTCTCTTTGCCTCGCTCATGTTGGTCAAGTCGGCGTTCATGATGAGGTTGTCCTCGGCTTGGCGTTTGAGCTCAACTTCCTTCGCCTTCAGCTCCACCTCTTTGGCCCTTGCCATTGCTATGAGCTCAAGTTCTCTCTCTTTGAGCTCAAGTTCTTTAGCTTTGGTCTTGGCCTTGACCTCTTCAATCTCAAGCTTCTTCTGCTGGACATCAAAGAATTTCTTCCTGTCCTCTTCTTTCTCCCGGCGCCTCCTCTCATCCCTCTTGTCCGTGGACACCTCTCTGTCCGCATGCATCTCCTTCAAAGTGCCATACAATAGCATGGACGAAGCATCACGCTTCATGTCGGCTTTGGTTTACTTGTGGCCGCGTGGACGACTTGTACAAGAAGCGGAGCTACCGCAAGGCTGCCCACCATCAAGGTCAATGACCGTGGCATCTTTGGCGGGATTGTTGCCAGTCAAGGTCGCCATGTACCCCTCGTACCCCTCCTGGAACTTGGGGGTGCCGTGGAGTTCCTTCCAACAATGAGGGAAGGCAAAGGTCTTCTCTCCATTGTTGACTTTGTAGAATTCCAAAGCTCGCCACACCTAGAGCAAAGCGAGACAACAACGATAAACAGATGTGCAAACATCGGATGAATAAGTTGAGGTTAAGAATCATACCAAGTCCTTCACACCCATGCCACTAACGGGGATCCGCTTCGCGTGATCATACGCCGCCTGGAACTTGTTGCATTCCGTTTGAATTGCTCCCCACCTCTTTTGGAGCGATATTTCGCTGCGGTCGCTCTCAAATGGCTCCTGTCCATATTTGCGATGTTCATGGAAGTATTCATAGATCCGGCGCCAGAATGCGGTCCCCTTCTGCTCGGCACCCGTCAACGCATCTTGCCCGATGGTCAACCATCCATCGACGAGCACCTTGTCCTCCTTCTCCGTGTAGTTGGCGGTTCGTTTGCTTACCCGGCGACCTCGAGCTTGTGCAGCTGCGGCTTGAGTGAGGCCCTCACCGAACAACGGCTCCTCCTCGATGTTTATGCTGCCGGGACAGGCAGTTGTGCCCTCCTGTGTGTCAGTGGGAGGTGGCTGGGGAGCCTGCTGTGTCGAAGGATATGGCAGGGTCGTCGGCATTGTCTGCGCGAAAGACGGAGGGGCCTGCACGGTGGACGGTGACTGCGCGCGCGCGGCCGACAAATCGTCGAACAGGTTGCGTGCACCGGCCATCGCAGCTGCTCCCAGGTTCTTGGGGCCTTTGGAGTTCGCCGGCGCACGGTTCAGGTCAATGGACGAAGGTGACGGCCCCGTCATGGACTCGCCCACCTCCGGTGACCCATCCCGTGACTGGTACGCGTGCCGCCCTGAATGCGCCCTTGCCCAAACGGGGCAGTCGGTGGGGCAGTTGACCTTGGAGGAAGGGGCCGGGTCACGGACAAGGCCGAGCTCCCCCCCGAGGCCGCGCCGGTGCCGGGGATGATCATGTGCTGGCCGAGCGCTGCGTGGCCGTAAAAGAGCATGGCCTGCGCCTGCTGCTCTTGAAGGAGAGTGTTCTTCGCCACCGTTTGGAGTTCGAGGAGCTGCTCCGCTGCCGGCAGCCGCTCCTCCTCGGTGGCGGCTGCCTTCTTCCGTTGATCAGACGCCCTGCGCCGGTCCCCCCGCTTCTTGGTCTCCATCGCCCTCTGCTCCGCGGTGAGCTCGGGCTTCGCCTTCTTCGGCGGCGGCCCGGGCTCCACGACCACCGGAGCGTCCAGTTCAGGAGCCGCCTCCACGGCAGGATCGGCAACGGCCGTGAGCAGTGCCTCCTCTCCGATGGTGGCGGTGGTGGCGGTGGCGGCGGCAGTCGCTTCGTCGGCCATCTCTAGGTTTTGGGAGTACAGTGGAGTGTTTCTGTTTTGGGAGGCAGACAGGCGGGCCAGGGGCGGACAAGGGGCGGACGCGAGCGACCAGCCTTTCGCGTCCGCGGCCACGCAAACTCGTCCAAGATTTGGGCCGGGTTTGGGTCGTCCCGGACGCCGCGGCCATCAGTTTTAGGGATGGGTCCGCGCGCTGGGCCGCGGTTTTGTCTGTTTCGACCCATCCGGACGCGCGGGCGCGGGATGGGTCGCTCGGTTGGAGATGCCCTTAGTCTGCCGACGCTAAAACCATAATGTGGGCCGGTTAACTCTAGCCATGCCCCTCATTGGCTGCCATAAAAAAAATCATATTCTGAACTTGATAAAAACAAACGATCTAATAGATAGTTTGGCGATTGCACACACAGTTCGACTAATTTTAAAAAAAAATCTAATGCAGCCACGACTGAGGCCTAGGCGCCAGTACATCGCCGCAACGTAGTCCTTGTTGTCAGGCTTTTCCTTCGGCGGCACGTAGTAGCTGCCGCTGCAGCCCTGGCTGGTGTCGCCGCGTCCGCGTTGCCTGTTCGATGGCCTAGCGTATAGTCATTTGCCAGCAAAAAAGCGATTTTGTTGCAGGTGGCCACGGGGAGGAGAAGGCGCGTGACGCCTCAGATGGCGATGTCGCCGCCCGCACGCATGCGAGGCCGCTAGTCGGGCTCCTACTTCACCGACGCTAGGAGGCGGGGAGATGGTGGGGAGTACGCGAGTAGCGGGCGGGCGAGGAGGAGGAGGAGTTCGAGAAAGAGGAGCGTGAGGAAGACGACGCCTGTTGGCGGCGTGCTCCTGGTCGCGGCTGCGACTGTGGCAGTGGCATCGTGAGCGGCAGGTTGTTCCCGTCGACGATGTGGTCGAGGACCCATGAGAGGGTCCTCCCGGGGTCTCTCCACCATCGTCACTGCCCCTCTAAGTCGTAGTTGTCCGGTGGTGGCCCGTTGCTGTCGTACGCGACAATCATGTTCTCGTGCTTTCAGGTCAAGAACGTCGACCACACGATGTTGTTGGCGAGGTTCCATCATGGGTCGTTGTTCTCCTCCGACGTGAGGGCCAACTGGAAGTGGTTGTAGATGGCTTCCAGCCGCGCCGGTCCGTTAGGAACGGACGGCACTGGCATCCCACCAGCAGCCCACCGGAGCCGAGGTCCATAGAGCATGTCCGACAGGACATGGTACTATGCCTGCCACCGAGCGCGCGCCTCGTCGATGAGCCGTCGGCGCCACCCAATGCCAGTTGTGGCGGCTCCATCGCCTATGTAGCGCTCCATGGGCTAAGGGTGGGGTGGTGGGAAGTGCTCGGCTGGTTGATCTCTCGGTGTTCTGCTCGGTGGCGGCAGAGTGCTTGGACGGGGAGGAAACAAAGGCGATGGGTGCAGTTTCTATAGCGGGGGAAGGAGAGGCGCTTCCTGCCATTAACATTGACGCATGCCCCATCGCTGCAAAGGCTTACACGGGGCACTGAAGGCGAGTACAGGCGAAGGACATTGATTCGGCACGTAATGCAAGGACGAAGACGACCGGTCCGTAGCCGCTGACTCCGCTAGACCATGGCGACCGGCCGGTTCGCGCTCTGTTGCGACCATCCTTCCCGTCAACTCGCGTCCATCCAGAACCCCGGCTAGATTCCCAATGCGTTGAGTTCGGCGCTTGAGGATGCAAGATTAGTTGTTGGGCCGCACCGGCGCCAAAATGAAATTAGGGCACCAAGCTGAACGCGATTTTTTTGTGTCGGTGACTCCTATAGCCTTCTAGAGGTCTTTAGGGCCCTCGAGTGGAGATGTTCTTAGACGGTGTAGCTATGAGAGAGTAGTGTTCTGGTGATGGTCCTACTCCTCGAGTGAGGCAACGTATGTTGGATGAGGCGCATGCCTCATTGTGTTAGTTCCGTGTGTTAGATCTAATGGTCAGCATTTTCCTCCTGGCGCACCCCACCCTGCCAAATAGGATCTCTATGATCACCACTCACAAGATTTGATGTTGAACTAGTGTTGAAGTTGGGTGTGGGGACCAGGAAAAGTCACTAGCTGGTTGTGCCAGCCATGAAGGTGTTGATGCCTACGGGTGTCATCTTCTTTCATGGAGGCACTGTCAACATATCGTGGAACCATAGTTGCTGTGATATATCAATCATCAAACATAACATGTGAGGACTTTAACACTACATGAGTCAAGATTGGATAGTCTAGTCTTGAACAGTCTTGAAAGGCTATACTTGAGAACTCATTACCGGATCCGCAAGGCCTTTGATTGTTTGGCACAAGAAGTTGATCCAAATGAAAGAGCTTCAAATGAATGCGTGAGAGCAGGGTCTAGTTCTGAAGCTATCGTAAGAAAACATGCAACCGTGGAACAATTCATAATTCGAAAGCTCAATTTAAAATTTATTTTATTTTATATTATTTTGAGAAAACAAATAAATCGCTTTGATCCATAATTTTCATTCTCAACATAAGAGTTTTTGTGGTTTCTATTTTTGTCGGATATAAATAAATTGCCACCCTAATCTTTAAGGCGCTATGGTAGGTCTTGGTGGGGGGTTATCTGGACTGGGAGGGGCATCCTCCCGCTAGCAATTTCATTTTTAAGCAAATATTTTAACTTAATTGAGCCAGAACTTTTTTAGGTCATTTGGCAATGAATTCTTCGAAGATGCTCAAAAGGTATACTAGAGTTGAGACTTGAGACCCATTTGAAAGGGTGCAAGAGTTTTGCCCCAATGTATTACCATGTGGTATACTTGGTGAGCAACTAAGCAATTGTTAAAAATAGAGAATTCCTAATTAATTAATGAGAAAAATTTGTCAAAATGACACAAACGTCACCAACACCTACAACACAAGTAGAGTACTCCCAAAGGAAGCAACCCCTACAACCATCTGCAGACTCCTTTCTCGTGGCTTCATTTTTCTTGCTTATGCTGGTGAGATGCTCTTTCACCTTCTAGATTTTGCCACTCGAAGAATTCTCCTCTAGGAGACGAGCAATCTCTTTGCAAGATCACGGGCTAGCCACCTCTAACCCGACAAGAAGGGCTAGCCACCTCCAACCTGACAAGAAGGGCGCAAAGCTCTCTAGCAAAGAGCGTATCGGAGTTAGGTGCCAAAGCACCTACCTCGATGACCTTGTCACCACAACGGCTTTCCTCCACTGGCGGTGGTGGGGAAGCCACCTCTGAGGTTATAAGCGAGTCCACCTACAGGTGAACCATCGATAGAAAAGGGGAAGGGTCCTCATATAGCTTATGCAGGTCGGGCATAATCTGGATCACATGCATGATGTTGATGCCCTCACACTCAAATGAAATTAGCGCATCGGGTGCGGTGATGGGAAGGCCCGAGTGGAGAAAGAACCAAAAAGCATTCCTCCCCATGCAACCCCTGCTCAGAGGAATCACGTCAAGTAAACAAGTCTGCACATTTCAGAGAATCGGTAACTCACATATTCTTAAGATCTTAGTCGTGGACCAGTTTGGAAATGAAGGAATACGATTCGTGATACAACTTGTCCAACTATTTAAGGCAAACAAGTATTTAATTATTCAACTCACAAGTTTTATCTAGTTATATTAAACACAAATTTGGAAAACAAGAAATAAAAAAGAGAAGAGAAGAGAAATTCAAAATACAGGAGGTTTAGCGTCTAAATTAGAGGCTAAATAGGGCTATAGCCGGCTATTAGCGGCTTTTTCTCATTTAGCCTATAAATAGCATAACCGTAGCGGCATGTCTCCAGAAAGGCTATAGCCGGGCTATAATCAGGCTATAGCCGGCTATTTAAAACTTGGATTCAAAGTCTTAATGAAAACTTAGAAGTACGAGCCTCCGTTTTTAAATATAAATTGTAGTTTTCTCAATTTCCCGATTATTTGTAGAAAAAACATACTTTGTTATGTTTCAAGTCAGTACTATTTGCTCCATTTTTCAGGATTTCAGAAAACTTACAAGTACGCTTTTCTAATAACTGAAAAAATCTGTATCAAAACCTAATTTTTTATTTTGACAAATTATCCATATTTTAAGTCTTTTTTACTTGGTCCAGATTTAAGTCCAGGTGTCCAAAGTCCAAACACCGGATTAGCGTTTCACCAGGCCCTTTCAATCTGAAAACAAAGTCCTGAACCCTATCATTGAAAAAAAAAAAATGCCAGTCCCTTGTAATGTTAAAAAAAAAGATCCAAACTCCAAAGAGAAACGAGCCGCGGGCACGTGAGCACCTGGTGGGTGGCCGGCTGGCAGCGTCGCAGCTAGGCAGAGCCGCAGAGGGGTCACGCAGCCGCAGATCAGTCCACCCGAAGTGGTTGGAGCTCCGTGGTGGACCGGAATTAACTCGTACTACCTCCATCCCAAGGCTTAAGATCTATATATTTTTTAGAAAGTCAAACTATGTTAAGTTTGACTTAGTTTTTATTAAAAAATCATTAACATGCAAATTACAAAATCAATATCATTAGATAGATAATGAAATATATTTTTATATGGTACCTACAAAATATCATATTTGTTCATAAATTTTTCTAAAAGTTTGGTCAAACTTTACTTCTTTGACTTTCTGAAAAATATAGGCCTTAAGCCTTGGGATAGAGGTAGTAGTTTCGATTTTATTTCAGAATCTTGTTGGTGAAGGCGAGCTATTCGATGAAGTGCTCGTTCCAACATTTCAGCATTAAGTGCCCTTTTAACACAATAACTTCACAATAAAGCTGGTCATAGTGCTAAGTATCATGTAGTAGTATCATGCATATGATACTTTTGTATGATACTATCTTTATAGTGGGTGGTATCATGAAATAATATCATAGCGATGTTGTATTTATTGTTTTTTAAATCTCAGTGCAAATTTGTGTACAAGATTTGTTTAGTATTAACTTTTCTCGTAATATACGCTATGATACGTTATCCACCTATGTTACTTTAATCACCTCTCCCCTCCTTAATTAGCTGTCACGTCAGCATTTTTGTGAAACCAATATACATGATATAATAGCTAAAATACTAGCACTATGGCTAACCTAAGGTTCAGTCACGATGTGGTCACCTATCTCAGAAATAAAACACAGTTCAACCACCTTAGCAATTCAGAACCCTTACATCGCTGATGGATGCAAGGCACTACGTACATTTTGTTCTGCTATTGCCATCGGTACAACTAGGGAACGTGGTGCTTACCTGGAATTTTTTAAAATAGGTTATAGATGTTTTGCGGCTTCAACTGCATTTCCAAGATAGCAAACTAGTGGTCTTGATTTATCAAATCTCTATGCAATTGAAATGTATTATTTTCTTGGCAATTTCAGATATTGATGAATGCCAGAGGCCAAATGTTTATCCATGCCTGCAAGGAACCTGCATTAATATGCCAGGGACATACCAATGCGCAACAAGGAAAAGTATCAGCAGCCTTCCAGGTACAAAACTGCATATGCAACTCACTCGCTTTATATATTGCGGGAGTGGCGTTTTCGTACCCGAGAGCATATGTACCGGGTTTTAAACTTTGTTTTAAATGCACTTTTAAAATGTTGAAAATTTTGAACATAAAATTTAGTGTATACATCTCGAAATTCTACACGTTCACAAAATGGTTCCACAGAAAACCAACATTTTGAGTGGCATTTGCAAAAAAGACAAATTTTGGTTTAAAAAAAGGTTGTGTATGAGACATTTTGTTTGTCTTTTTCACACAAGTCACAAAAAAAATCAGTTTTCACAAGACTTGATGTGCGCACGTAAAATATTGATACCTAAGCAAGAAATATTTTGTTCGAATTTTTTTAACATTTCAAAATGTTTTAATTTGTGGTGGCAGGAGCATATGCTTCCATGTGCAGAATTGAATTTTTGTTTGCTTTGTGCCTAGTAATAAACTGATAATAAGTAACACAGAATTATCATAAATTATCTGTTATGTATACATGACTAGAGTGGCTGCTGAAATACTCCTGCTGCATTATTCAGCTCTTAAATGACATATCCTAATACTGAAAGCATCAGCATCTGAATATTGAAAAATGGAAGACAAAACAAAAGAAAAATAAAAGGCAATACAGGATGTTATGTGCTTTATAAATTAATGCACCATGAATACTTCCTATATGATTTCTCTGATAAATATTCCAAGAAAACCTTTGTCGTGGTATAGTTTAGCAGTTTCAAAACTTCGATTTTAAATTTGCATTTCAATATGGCAACACAACTTATTACTGCGCATGATCCTTGCTTTCATTCTCGCCAGGTTTAATTACCGTAATTGCAATAAGTGCTGGCTTTGGCGTACTGTTTTCACTTCTGGGTATTACCAAAATAACCAACAAACTCAAGAAACGAAAAGCAAAGAAGCTGGGACAAAAGTTTTTCAAGAAAAATCATGGATTGCTTCTACAACAGTTAATCTCTTCAAACAAAGATATAGCAGAAAGAACTAGGATTTTCAGTTTGCAAGAGCTTGAGCAAGCAACGAACAAATTTGACAAGAATCGGATCATTGGTGGTGGTGGCCATGGCATGGTGTATAAAGGAATCTTATCTGATCAGCGTGTTGTGGCCATCAAGAAGGCTAAAATTGCCATTGAAAGGGAAATCAACCAGTTCATAAATGAGGTTGTAATACTTTCACAGACTAACCATAGGAATGTGGTGAAGCTCTTTGGCTGCTGCCTTGAGACAGAAGTTCCTCTACTAGTTTATGAGTTCATATCAAATGGAACTCTCTCAAATCATCTTCACGGCCAACTTAAGAACCCTTTGTCATGGAAAGATAGGCTGAGGATGGCACTGGAAACTGCAAGGGCAATTGCATACCTACACAGTGCTGCTTCCATATCAGTGTATCATAGAGATATCAAATGTGCAAATATACTTCTTTCTGATACTTTAACAGCAAAAATATCTGATTTTGGAGCTTCAAGGTCAATTGCAGTAGATGACACAGGAATACTGACAGCCGTTCAGGGGACTTACGGTTACCTTGATCCTGAATACTACTACAGCAGTCGACTCACAGAGAAGAGCGATGTTTACAGCTTTGGAGTAATACTCGCGGAACTACTAACAAGGGTGACACCAGTTTTTTCTGCTCATTCGTCAGAAAGAACAAGCCTAGCATCACATTTTGTATCACTGATAAGAGACAATCGCTTGTCAGATATTCTGGATCCACACATTGTTGATGAGGGAGGTGCTAGAGAAGCTGAAGTTGTTGCAAGAATTGCGGAAGCATGCTTATGCTTAAAAGGTGAAGAAAGGCCTACAATGAGGCAAGTGGAGACAGCACTTGAAGATGTGCAGAACTCAAGGGTCCAACTCATTTCTCAGATTACGAGAGTGAACCAGAATGGTATAAATGAACAGCCATACAAGGAAAGCAAAGACGGTGAAGGAACTAGACTGTACAGCTTGGAAAAGGAGCTTATCCAGTCATCTGAAATTCCAAGATAACTTTATTTACACTGTTTTTCAAGAAAACACAAAAGCTTTGCGTTCAATTCATCGATTGAAAAGAGTTTGATACAAGCATATAGAGGCTATACCAGATACAACGCGACACAATAACTAGGCCGGCCGGAGTAGTGCCGCTAGACCTGATGCTCCTGCTGCTGCCCACGGTTGGGTTATGTTTGGGTTACACTGAAGTGTTGCGGTTACTCTAATTAGTTTTGGTGGTGTACTGCAAATCCAATGTAAATTAGGAAGTCGAAATTATAAATTGTGTATTTCCTCTGCTAATGGGCTATATATAACCAAATACGTGGAAGTAAATAAAGTGAATTCAGTTACAATTTCTACAGCTAAAGTATCTAGTTAGCAGTGAACTTCAAAATTTTGCCAGAAATGCATGTTGATGGGAATCCATGAATGCACATATTATTTATACTTCACATTGAAGTACCTAATTTCAATCAAATACATTCGAAGCTGCATACATACTTGTGTGTTCCCTTGTTGCATGCACTTCCATTGATGAGAGGGCTAAGCAAATGTAACATTGCAATCAGATGATTAAACTAACTATCGGCAAGGCACCCTTAAAGTGTTGCCATCTTGGCAAATCTAAAAAGTGAAGCTATTGTTCGCCGGTGGTCAAATACAGACCTCTCCTGTTGGAATCACAAGTACAAGCTGCAAAGGGACAGAAAGGTAACTTTACCACATAACTATACCAATATCTTGTGAACTATTAGAATAGTATTAGCTTTTCATATGCATGATGAGTATACTCTAGACCACGTTTCGTCATTGCTTTGTGTAGGTCAATGAGAATTGCTATGCCACTTGTGTCAATTGCAGTGAATATGACGTCTCAGTGAAAATGGTACCGAAATACTTACTGGCCCACAACATCAACGAATATGAACATATCATTTTTAAGGCATCACAGAATGGCTTGATCTGACACGATTTTAGTTCCAAACTTCCAGGTACGAAACTGAACTCTTACAAAGCAGAAATCTAACACATAATTACATCCATATTGTTTACTGAGCTTCAGTTAAACATAATAATAATGCTAAAATGTAAAGTGAACAAATTTTCCTGAAATTTACAAACCTGGTATGTCTTATGTCTTTCATATTTTCAAGTTTTGTAATCCTATGAATCAAAGAGTTCCTACAATGGTAGGTAACACGCTTTTTTGCCGGACCAAAATTTTCTAAACGAGGTAAATCCTTTGCCTATTACAGTGATCAAGCTGATGAGAATTGCCCCGTTAAGCAACGCAAAACCAGGCAAAAACCTGGTATAGCCCGGGCTGAGCACGAGTTGTCAACTATAAATATCCATATTGTTATATCAATAAGGACGGAAACAATGACTGATGTAACATGTTAATGATGATGATTTATGTGGGCATACTTTCATTTCGAAAAGAACTGACTGATTTGTGATGCTTTAACAAAACAAGAGGTTCCGGGGCTCTAAATTCTTGTTGGAAAGATTCGAGCAACATAGATCGTTTATAAAAAGATTATGAGCTTGACGCCTTGACCAAACCTTTTGAGCTGCCGACTGTTTGTCTTGCACCACCACAGGATGAAAATTTTGACATAAAGGACCACATGCCCCAACGAATTGTCAAAAAAGACCACTTATGAATAAAATTGTCTAAAAAGACCACCTGAGAGTGGTGGCGGCACGGCCTGCCAGACGACACGTGGTACCTGCCGCCGCAGCTCGTGGTGGCAGGCCCTGCCGCCTTTACCTATGGCGGCACGTTAGGCCGGCCATGGTCGCCGTCAGCCGCTGTCGGACGGAGTGGGCCCTGCCGCCACAGCCCTTGGCGGCAGGATTGCGTGGCAAGGTGGCCGATGCTGCCTCCATAGCCCGTGGCGGTACCCCTGCTAGATCACACAAAATCAATTAATAGACTAGATCACTAGATTGTATATATCCTGGCGGGCAGGTCATAGCTAGCTACAGGCATACATACAGAATTACAGATACAGATGCAGCGTTGACATCTTTTAATTCGGTTCCGCCTCCCCGTGACCTTGGTTGGGCAATTCGCCAATTCCTAAGCTAAATACTGTGCTGAGAGCATCTTCAGCTGGTCGACGTATTTCGGACCGTCGATCAAAATAGTCGAAATCGATCACGCATCCGTTTGCGTCGGGGTGGCTCCAGTGGCACGACGCATACTTTTTTCCCTTGATAAAAGCCATAATTTACATTAATAAAAACATAAAAGACTTAAAAGGCCATAAAGGCCTGCTAAAACCTAGCTAATGGCTACTGCTGGTCGTTGGTGATGCGGTCGATGAACTCCGGCGTCGGCCATGGAAGCTGGTACGCCGGTGGTGGAGGAGGAAGGGCAGGATGCCGCAACTGCGGCCAGGCCGTCGGCGGCGCAGGAGGCTGTGGTGAAGGTGGTCACGGATCCCAGGCCGTTATAGGAGCAGCAGCCGTCGCGCGGTCGTTGAAACGCGTCGGCGTGGCCGGAGGAGTCGCCGGCCTCCCCTGCGCGAGCGCTGACTCGCGAAGCTGGATTGCGAGCCCGTCCCACATAGCGAGCTCGCTAATATCCGGCAGCTGGGTCTCCGGATCCCACGTCGGCCCGCCGCCGTCGTGGTCGTTGTCCGCACGCTCCGCCTCCTCGTCCTCATTCTCGGTCGGTAAGATCGCTCGGCGGCGGCGCACCTCGTCATGGCGCTCTCGGCCCTCGCGTGCCACGGGGGGTGGGGGGGAGGGGGACTGGCACGTGCTGGAGTTGAGGTACCGGGCTTCAATGTCCTGCCACTGGGACGCCGCCCACCAGCGCAGCTCGCGGAAGCCAAGACGCGCCATTAACGCGGACCCTGAAAAGCTGTAGCGCGCCGTCCGTAAGTTATGCCGCGGAAGACGAAGCATCTATGCTGCTGCCAGGTGGGCCCGTGCGAGGACCAGGCGGCGCACAGCGTCCGCAGAGACACAAACCTCCGCACTTTTAGGCCGCGTTTACGTCGCTGCGGATGGTCCAGTCACTATGTGTCGTCCCGCTGAAGCGGATACCAGACGCATTTTCGGCCCGCGTGTCTGTTTGTGTTGCCCCGCTGGAGTTGCGCTGAAACTAGTAGCACAGTATCACACAACGTTCTTCCTCCCCAGCTATGCGGCTATGTCTATGGATCCCCAACGATCTCTTCTGCTCACGGTGCCAAACAACTATAGCATATACAGAGGAATTTCCGGGATACACAGGAAGAGAGATGAAGTCACGGCAAGTGTTTAAAAAAGAAAGTAGTAGCTAGGGCCGATTCGGCCAGGTGTAGCATGTGCAGCAGTGGTTCAGCAGCCGGCCTAACGTGCCGCCACAGGTAATGGTGGCAGGGCCTGCTACCACGAGCTCCGATGGCACATGCCACGTGTCGCTTGGCAGGCCGTGCCGTCACTGTGATGTGGTTTTTTTTTGGCAATTTCATTCACAGGTGGTCTTTTTTGACAATTCGTTGGGATAGATGGTCCTTTATGTCAAAATTTCCCACAGGATGCTGGCCTTTTAACATAACATGTTCTTGTGTGACCGTTTGATCCCCCAACTGTTTGTATTGCACCACCATGGGATGATGACCTTTTAGCATAAGTTGTTCCTATGTAAAAATAAGATATTCTTCGGGTCTTTACTGTTTCCTTCGGTTTTGGCGGTTTCTCCGGTTTTTTCTTTTATTTTTCTGATTTTTTTTTCTTTTTCTGTTTCTTTCTCTCGGTTTTTAAAAACAATTAAATTTGGGCAAATTTCAAATTTAAGAAAAAATTGAAATTTGAGAAAATTTCAAATCTAAGCACATTTGAAATTCAAGGAAATTTCAAATTTAAGCATATTTTAAATTCAAGCAAATTTTGAATGTGAGCACATTTCAAATCTGAGAAATTTTCAAATTTGATTTTTAATTTTTAAACATTTTTTATTTTGAACATTTTGAAATCTGTACTTTTTTGTACAAATTCAAATTTTGTTCATACTATTTTTTCGGATTCAAAATTTTTGCTCAAATTCAAAAGAAATCAAGTTTATTTTTTTTAATTAAAATTTGAACAAAATGGTTAGGAAATGGTGAGGGCTAGGATTCGACTTAGCTCACCACCGATTGCATGAGTGTAGCAACCACTAGGATAGAGATCGGATGATGTGAAAAGAGAAAACTCGAATGGTACTTCTTTTTAATTGAAAGGACAACTAATAGGCCCACCCACGTTGGATTTCTTTCAGGAAGCATACAAACGTACGCTAATGAGCGGGAAGTAGGAAAACCCGAGAAAACCCTATATATTGCCCGCTAATGAGCGGGAAGTAGGAAAACCCGAGAAAACCCTATATATTGCCCATTGTAAACGTTATCAACTTGGGCCGGTGCGGTGCGGAAATCCCTAAATTTCGGGACGGGAAATTCGGGAAAAAATATTTCGGGATCTGAAAAATGACACCCGAAAATACAACATAATATTTGCTTCCCCGTAATTCGGGTACCCGACAATTCGGGTTCGGGATGGGAAAATTCCTGAATATCCCGAAATACAGACTGGACCCAAAAATGACAGCAAGAAGCAGCGTTTCAGCGGCATTTCAGCACTATTTTAACAGCATTTTAACATCATTTTGAAGAATGAACTCAAACTCAAACAAAAAAATAGGCAGGTAGAGACGTATAGTAGCAGCACACTAGCACGGTAGCAGATTTTCACAATCACGACTTCACTCATACAGTGATACAGAAATGATGGTAGCTAGTTTAAACAAGAGCAGACTCGCTGGGCTCGCTCGCTGATGGATTGATCCTTGGTACTCGCTGGCTCGTTGTTGCCCTCAATCAACGCGACAAACCTGCAGCTTGACGGTTCTCCACGAGGACGACGACGAGGATGCAGGGCGGACCTGTGGAGACGTCCTGTCGAGCGTCGAGGAGGACAGGGAGGGGAGGTGTCGACGAAGAGAGAACTTGCAGCAGACGGTAGTTGCGAGCGGCGGCGAGTCGATCTGTGGCTGCGCAGGGCCTCTTGTGGCGGCTGGGGAGGGACGGGACACGGGAGTTGGGAGATTGGACGCTGCGCGCTCCTGTTAGTCTAGGACTCTAGGGTTACCTTCACCTTGCTCCACTTGATCACTTGGGCTGGACGTTTGGGCTTTTTTGATGGATTGGCTGTATTGTTTCGGGATGCTCGGGATATTCGGGTGTAGAGATTACAAGCCCGAATTTCCTGAAATAAATTCGGGTAATCGAAACAGCTTCCGAATATGTGTTCGGGCTTTTCGGGTTCGGGATATACGGGTTCAGGATCGGGAAATTCGGGTTCGGGATTCGGTTATCAGGATTTATGCCCGGAGTGAGGTGTAGATACTACGGGTAATTTCCGCTCAAGATTTGCATCTGAATCTGTTTAGAGCATATGGTATGCACTTTAAAAGATCCATCGGACATGGATGCTTATGTAGACATTGGTCAAGCAAATATCCGACAATAGTGGATATGATATGCCTCAAGTGAACATTTTTTCCTTATGTTTCATTGGATTTTAGCCCACCCAACTTGCTTAGGAAAAAGGCTTTAATGTTTCTGTTGAACATTTTTAAGATTTATACATTTTTTATTTTAAACTTGTTACAAATTTGAACTTTTTAAAAAAAAAAGAATTTTTAATTTGAATATTTTCCAAATAGGGATATTTTTAAAATCTGAACAATTTTTCAATCCTAAATTACTATTTGCTTAAAAACCAAAAATACATAAACAGAAAATTAGAAAGAGAAATACTAGAGAAGAAGCTTACCTGGTTCAGCCCAACGAGAGGGCGGATGCGGACAGGGCACCCTTCCATCCCGCGTCTAGCTGGGAATAGGGCTCCCTTATAGTGTCGATCAAAGTATATGCCTAACTTATCAACTTATCTATTATCTCTAAGACTGCTCATAGTAGGAGTAACTTAGCTAGTAACATCACACAACCCAAAGCATTTTGGTGACATGGCATGATAATAAACGAAGAAAGAGAGTGGGGTGGTACTAACTAGCTATGTTACCATAACATCACACACTCCAAAACAAGATAAGTCTACAACATAGTAAATGACACAATGCATGACACCACATATAAGTTACTACACACTATGGAGGTAGTAATTTAGACTAGTAACATATGTTATGTTATTAGTCTAAGTTACTCCCCACTATAACTAGCCTAAATAAAAGCTTTCCACTAGAGAACTTCACTCAACATGCAACATGTCCACATCATCATGTGAACCTCCATTTTTTCTTCTCTTTTACCTATGCGTTTACGAACCAAATCTTACCGTGTGACCCTTAACTTTAGATCGTGCCAAATCTCACTGTATGTCTTCTCACCTTCACATTTCAATTGCCAAGCACGGCCTCTTCCACTTCTCATGCATCATCTTCTCCCGTCATAATTCTTTCCTTCCTCTCCAGCTCCTCCGTCCACCCACTCCTCTTAACGAATTTTTGCCAGAAGAGACCACCTGCCCCAATTCATTGACAAAAAGGACCACCTCTTAGCAAAATTGGCAAAAAGGACCACGTGCTGGGTGGCGGCAGGGCCCCCAGCCGACACGTGGCGGTTGCCGCCAGGGGCTGTGGCGGCAGGGCCCCGCCGCCAGGGGCTTCGGCGGCACGTTAGCCCGCCGTGGTCGCCGTCAGGCCGCCGTTTGCGTGGTGGGCCATGCCGCCCCACGGCGCGGCGGCAGGTCGACGTGGAGGCTGCCTCCAACGCCGGTGGCGGCAGGCCCCGCCATGCATGGCGCGGAATCTGGCGTCGTGGGTGGACAAACTTTGGCCAGTTGCACTCAGCCGACATGCACTCAGACGACAGGTTCCATCAAGCTTTGATTGCACTGATTTTAATGATGCTTAAGTGCGCGGTGGAGGCAGCCGTTCCCGCTCGATACAGAAAATTAAACACCGAAAGCAAACTGATACAGCAAATAGACCACCGACAGTGTGCGCCAATTATTCTGCACTACTTTGTTGGTACGGCTCACACTAATTGAAGGCTATATAAGCCGTCTTACCCGCATAGAAATGAAACAGCAAGATCGAGTTTGCCTTCTCCCCGTCTGTCTTTCGTGCGCAAAATATTGAAGTGAGTATGAGTGTACCTTGCTCCGACCAAGATTTTAGACCGGTGAAGGGTAAGAATGCAAGCTTGCCACCGGGGGTGAGAGCAGAGAGGTGTTGGTGCGGCCGCCTTGCGAAGGTGAAGGAGGTGGTTGATTTTTCAGATAAGTTCGGCATGAAATATTTCATGTGCGCGAGCTATGATCATGATCCACGCAGACAAACAAGTTCATCGTCCTCGAGGCCTGCGGTATGTTGTAACAGCATGATTAAAAAAATTATTTATATGTCATTAATTTTCGTTGATTAACCGTACTATTTGTGTTGCGGTCTCCCCCGCCTCTTTGCATGTGGTTTCACTTGGATAGACCAGGAGCAGCCGGAGTGGGCACGCCGCGAGGTGGAGGAGAAACAACGGCGTGCATGGGCATGGTTCCATGAGGAGGAGCGTTTCGAAAAGGCTATTGCTAATGATAAAGCAGAAAGAGAGAGACAGATACAAAAATTAAGGGCGAAGCAAGCTCGAAATCGTGAGGTGAATCAGAAGAGGATGGATGATGAGGCTGCACGTAGGTATGCAGAGGAAGAGGTGCGCAGAGAGGCCCGTGAAGCGGAGAGGAAGAGATTAAGGGAAAGAGCTGCCGAGGCGCAAGCGGCGAAGAACGCGGCGACAAGTCCGGAAAATGGCCACGCTGGACGCAGGGAAAGTAGAGTGATATATTTGTACTAACTACGTATGTTAAATTCCGTTTTACTTTGTCGTTGTATCTTAAATTCCGTTGTAGTGAGTAGCCGTATTTTTGCAGGTTCATGTATCTTATTTTGAAACTTGTTGAATAATTATTCGAAATTATAGAAATATGTCTCATACATAGGTCATACATAGATAGAAATAATATTAAAATGCCAGAGTCGTCAACATATCACGCTTGTCGACGACGGCGTGGTGGTCTCTGCCTACCACCAGAAGGTGACCATGGATTTGGTACACGATGTTGGCGCAAACCTCGGCCGTACTGATTTTCCTCATTCTCTGTACGTGTCTCATTTGGTGGTGATGGAGTCTGAAATACGAACTGAGATTCTTGATTTGGGGGAATCAAACTAGCATTTGTGCCGAAAATAGAACCTCCAAAGAATTCTTCAACTATCCCGATAACATCATTGCGAGGTTGTTGGGAAGTGCTGCCGTAGTATTGTGGTTCCATCTGCGTCATATCAGGCCATGTCGGGACAGGAGATTCCTGCGTATCGAACGGTTCCGTCAGAAACATGCACGCACTAATCATGTTCTGTAATTAACATGCATTAACCTGAGTTGGGTATTGCGATTGCATGTGGTCACGACCCCGCAGTGGGGGCATATTGTGGCCTAAACCAGCTCCCATGTTGGACCACGTAGGGTCAACGGATTCCTGCGAACGTCAACGACATGTCATTAGTACGCATGTAAATAATCACGTGTTGGTAGGTAATATTAAATATGTGCATACCTGAGTGTTGAATCTTTGCGAGTATTCGCCTTCTGTGTAGGAGAATCGTTGTCCAGATGGATATGACGGAAAATGATCGTCCTCCTAATACAATTGAAAAAAAATGTGTCATTGTTGTAAGTTCAGGAGGAATGTATGTACGCAAGTTGATTACCGTGTGGCGCCATGGTGTTGAGATATGTGTGCGGACTGTGATCGTTCAAGTAGAGATGAGTCGCGTCGTGGATTAGATGTATGCGAGGTAGAGGGAACTGGTACGGTCGGTGTGGCGGATGGCTGGCTCACACGTACCATACTCGGTCTGTTCGACGGTGGCTCCGGCATGTCGAATGCTCGACTGACAACATCATCATGGCGGCCGCAACCAAGACGCCTAAGCCCTTTAATGGCAGTATTAAAAATACGTTTTACCAAGGATTTTCCCTCCGTACTATCCATGTTGCGCAAGTTCAAAGTATCCTGGGCGTCCTGTGCGATCTGCCTGAACTCGTCAATCTGAATTGAATTAAAAAATTAATATTGCCTATAAACACATATTTTCAAGCAGCTGAGGAACCATAACCAGCTATCTTTGTTTTCACTCTCGACAAGTGCATATGCAATAGGCAAGAGCTGATTATTTGCGTCAGCTGCGATCGCCACCAAGAGTGTGCCCTTGTACTTTCCTGTGAGAAAGGTACCATCTATTGACAGCACCGGGCGGCAGTGATGGAATGCACGTATAGTCTGGGGGAATGCCCAGAATAAACGATCAAGGATTTCTTGGTTTTCCTCCAGAGGGTGTTGACGAACTCTCCTGACCACTTGAGTCCCCTGGTTAGTTGCTGCTATCTGATGGAGTAGTCTCGGGGCAAGATCATATGCCTCCTCATAGGTGCCATACAATCTCTGGAAAATCTCCTCCTTCGCCCGCCTTGCCTTACTAAAGCTGACCGGGAAGCCAATCAGATCTTCCGCGGTTTTTTGCAGCTTCTTTGTACCAAGGGTTATATCTTCTTCCACCGCCACTTGCATGATATGTGATACATATTTTGCAGTGACGTTGCGGTGCTTGTCGAGAGCCCCCAATTGCTCGCAGCTATGGGGTTCTATTTTTGAGATATGCCATGGCTGACATACCCCAGGGCTCACCCGAGCGATAACTCTCCCCCTGCAACCCTCCTCATTCAATTTGACGCATATGACTTTCAGCTGTCTTCGATCAGACTGCTTCACTCTGTGTTGCCGAGATATGGCCAACGCATACCTCTTGATTGCTTGGTCAGCCGAGTCCTTGTCTGGGAAAGTTTGCCCAACCTGCAGACTCGCCTCCCCTAGCCCTGGAACAGAGCGGAATTCATCGCTGATGGTCATTGTTTTTAAGAACTCAGGGTCCATTGGTGCCGCAACCGCCCTCCGGGAAGGACCGGCGCCTTTTTCGTCCGAGGAGGATTCAGACGAAGAAGAACGAGCGTCATCGTCCAACGCCTCTGGCAGTCCCTCCACACGCTCGCTAATGTCAACGAACGCGGACCAGTATCCTGGCTCGGCAGCAAACTGGGCGGCCATCTTCTCCGATGGGCCGGTGCTATGGCCTACAGTCAGTGCCTCATGCTCTGATTGGCCTATCATGCCTGCTGCAGTCAGGGCCAAATGCTCCGATTGAATGGTGCTCGGTCCTGTGACGATGGCCATCTCCTCTTCACCAGCGCCGGTACTACTTCCGGCACCATCATCACCTGATATAAACTTAACAACACCATGGGCTCTCCGTACATAGCAGCACCAGGTGTGCTTGCAAACCTCATGTATGTACCCCAATTTCTATCACTCTTTACTTCCCGCAAACCCCAACGGGCAGGTGTCCCATCATTCCCTCCTACGACGATGAGAGCCTCAACGGTCATCTTCTTCCCACGCATCTCACGCCCAAACTGTGCTCGGATGCATCTTCTAACATCCAAAAATTCTCTATTGACCATGTCTGTCACTACAACTTTCATCGAGTCGTAGCGCGACACATCGACACCAGAAAATTCGTCGCGTACGACGTCTCCATAAAACACTAACAAAGTTTCCATCGTACCTACCGCACAACCATATTTTAAAAATAATATTAGATTACAACACTAACATGTGATTAAAAATTTTAAATAATCGATCTAAAATACACGTTCAACATATTTACTTACACCATTAATTTTTCAGCGTCATATTTCTAATTACAAGTTCATCATTCGTACGTGATATATTTCTACGCACATAAAATCGTAGCCTATATGTTACGCATGTTGCATAAATAAAACATAAATTCTCAACAGCACATTCAGTTTGCTATTTACGTTCTAATTAATTTTTCAAGTCCTAATATATTACTCAATAATAACTACACAGACTCAATAATACCTATGCATGCATGCATGTAACTACAGAACATGCATTAACTAAACTAATTACATGCATGCAATTACATAAACTAATTACACTACAGACTCAATAATACCTATGCAATTACATAAACTATAGACTCAATAGTACCTATGCATGCATGCATGCAACCACAGAACATGCATTAACTAAACTAATTACATGCATGCAATTACATTAACTAATTACACTGCAGAATCAATAATACCTATGAAACTACATAGACTACAGACTCATATGCATGCATCCATGCAACTACATAAACTAATTACACTATACAACTAATTATGCTTGCTTCTTCAAATGCTTACCTTGATATCACAGATTGAGCAAACACTTAATCAGCCAACAAATCTTCAGCTGCGAGCAGGAGACATCAACTACGTGAGAAAATACTAAGTACCCGAAGAGATGTGAGAGTGAGATGATGTGAGAGTGCACAGAGTGAGAGTGAGAGTGCGGAGAGTGAGAGTGCGGAGAGTGAGAGTGAGAGTGAGAGTGCGCGGACAGTGACAGCCTTTATATAGACTCAGCTCATCTCGACGAAATCATCAATTAGCAACAGTTTAAGTGCCGAAACCTGGCTAATTTGCAACAGTTTACGCACCACCGAAAGCAGACCAATTTGCAACAGTATGGCCTAAAAATCAGTGCGATGCTGTCGGTCTGTCCGGACAGATTCTCTCGCGGGAACTGCTGCATACAACGAGCACTTAAAGAGCATTAAAATCAGTGCAATTAGCAAAGTCAGATGGAACCTGTCGGCTGATTCCCGCTCAATTAGCAAAGTCGAGGTCTGCCTCCATCAGCATCAAAATCAGTGCAGCCTTTAGTCAGTCTCAGCAGCATCTGTCGGGCGGGGGAAAAAACTGCCGGGCCCTGCCTCCATCCGGTGTGGCGGCAAGTGCCACGTAGCCCTGCCGCCCCATGCAACGGCGGCATGGCCCACCGGAGCAAACGGCGACTGACGGCGAGCCGGAGCGGGTAACGTGCCGCCACGTCGTTCGGCGGCGGGTCCCTGCCGCCCCTTGCAACGGCGGCATCCTCCACGTGTCGGTTGGGGGGCCTGCCGCCACCCACGACGTGGTCTTTTTTGCCAATTTAATTCGGAGGTGGTCCTTTTTGTCAATGAATTGGGGCAGGTGGTCTCTTTTGACAAAATTTCCCTCTTAACACACTACAAGAAATCGATGCTTTGCCGTGTAGCTGTAAGTGCATACTACCTCCATACTACCTGAGTTAGGGATTATAAGGCTCTAGAGCTTTTTTTAAATGTTAGGAATTATAAGGCCTATCTCATTTATTAGCTTTTCTCATCCAATGCATGCCGTCCTTTTTCTCTCTCTTCTTCCATGCATGCAAAACTATTGTTCCATGCACTAACTAATGAGAGTAGTAATGTTTTTTTTTGGTATTAGAAAATTGGCCCTCGGGCCTTATAATCCCTAAGGCTAGTCATAGTGGGGAGTAACTTAGACTAGTAACATGACATATGTTACTAGTCTAAGTTACTACCTCCATAGTGGGTAGGACCTTATATGTGGTGTCATGCATTGTGTCATTAACTATGGTGTAGACTCAACTTGTCTTGGGGTGTGTGATGTTATGGTAACATAGCTAGTTACCACCCCACTCTCTTTCTTCATTCATTGTCATGCCATGTCACCAAAATGCCTTGGGATGTGTGATGTTACTAGCTAAGTTACTCCCACTATGAGCAGTTGTTATCACCAGAATTTGACCGAGTCAGAGGTGGGCCGCGATCAAGATGGGTTTAAAGATTATATGTAGAAGAAATACATGAATCGGCCTTGTGTACCAAGTTTGGGCTAATTACCCGTGTATCTGTACCATAGTAGGATACGTATCGGTTAGGAGTTAGAGTTTTACCCGTGCACGATTAGGTGCACGCCTGAATTAGAAAGTCCCCTGGACTATAAATATGTATCTAGGGTTTATGAAATAAACAACAACCAACGTTCAACACAAACCAATCTCGGCGCATCGCCAACTCCTTCGTCTCGAGGGTTTCTCCGGTAAGCACCATGCTGCCTAGATCGCATCTTGCGATCTAGGCAGCATGCTTATTGCGTTGTTCATGCGTTGCTCGTCTTCGAAGCCTTTTTGATGGCGAGCAACGTAGTTATCTTAGATGTGTTAGGGTTAGCATTGTTCTTTGTATCATATGTTGTCGTAGTGCAACCCTTATACATCTAGCCGCCCTTACACCTATCTTAGGTGTAGGGGTGGCACCCCGCTTGATCATCGTTTAGTAGATCCGATCCGTTACGGTTGCTCCTTGTTCTTCAAGGATTAGTTTAATATCCGCAATAGTTAGGCCTTACAAAGGGTTGGAGGATCTAGCGGCGTGTAGGGTGTAGTTTGCTAGCCCTAGACAGGATGTTCCGGGGATCAACCTCGTGTTGGTTCTTAGGCCCTGTCTAGGATCTGCTTACGATCACCGTACGCGAGCGCGAGGCCCAATCGTGAGTAGGATGATCCGATTATGCGGTGAAAACCCTAAATCGTCGTAGATCGCTTTAGCTTTATCTTGATCAAGCAGGATCACCATATATTCGTACACCTCGTACGAATCATGGGTGGATCGGCTCTTTGAGCTGATTCACAGGATAACCTGAGAGCCGATCTAGGCTCGTATTTAACGTTTACGTGTATGCCATGCAGGAAACTAAGCGAGGCATCATCCAACACCTTCCGACCAGGTATAGGTCAGGTGGCACGCCTCTGCGACGGCATCGGACGTGTGACCGGAGAGGCTTTGCGGGCCGTCGCTGCGAGGGCCGGGGCCAGCCGCAGCCACTGAGTTGTTCCCGGCTCTACGGTGTTGCCGGTCGCTGCCCGCCGGTGGGTTTCTGACCGCAACACATTCGCGGCACGCCCGGTGGGACAATCTTCGACATCCACCGCATCGCCATCTACATCCGAGATGGCGGAAAGCACTCCGGTCAAGTACGAGGATCTGACCGACGAGCTCAAGAAGAAGCATGACGAGATCAAGGCAGTCCTCGAAGCCGACCTCATCGGCTCTTTCCACAGGACCCGCTCCCATGGCGTCAGGTGGAAGGGGTTCTCACCTGAAGGCGCGCTCGATGGAGTGGACCTGTCCGCCCCGTCAGAAGAACGCACCAGGTCGCTGCGTCAGGAGATCAACTTCATGGTGGCTCATTCGCTGCACCGCCACTCTGAGAGCCTGGTGAACACTTTGGAGCGTGTCGCTCTGCGCGTGATCCAGGAAATCATGAGCCACCAGTATTCTCCGTCGGGACCAGCTCTTGGGACTTACAAAGGGGAGATGCCATTCCAGTCCCGTCCACCGCTGCCGTTCGCATTGGCAGCACCAGAAGTGCCGAACTCATCGGCATACGTCGTCTACAAGATTGGTGGTGATCCTAGTGACTACCAATTCCTACCTGAGGCGCCCAAGGAGATCCCGCACGGATACACGTGCGCATACGTGCCGAGGCTGCGGTGCTTGGGCACTCTCGAGCCGAGGCTGCAACGGCAGGGGTCTGCGGAACAGCGGGAGGAACGTCGGGAGCAGATCTTGAGAAGCAAACGTGGCTAGCTAAGTACGCCATTCCGACAAACCTCCGGAGCTCAGCTCCTGCGGTTGGCTCGAAGCTGGAAAAGCAAGCATGGCTGGCTAAGTATGCCACCCGGCGAATCTTCGGGGTTCGACACCTTCAGCCATCACCGCGGATCGGATTTGTACAATTCGAAAGATCGGTTCGGCATGATGCCGAAAAGGAAGATATTCGGCTATACCAAGCCGTACCCCAACGAGTACGAATTGATCCCGCTACCACCCAAATATCGGCTCCCCGACTTTACAAAGTTTAGTGGATCGAGATGGTTCCGGCTCCATCGAGCATGTGAGCCGATATTTGGCACAGCTGGGCACGATCTCAGCATCGGACGAGCTGCGTGTGAGGTTCTTCGCACAATCCCTCACAGGGATCGGCTTTCGGGTGGTACACATCGCTGCCACCGAACTCGATCCGGACTTGGAAGCGATTGGAAGAGCGGTTCCATGAGCGGTATCACTCGGAGGCTTCCGAGGCTGGCATTGCCGATCTAGCACAAGTACGACGAAGCGCGGGGAAATAGTGTCGAGAATACATCCAGCAGCTTCGGGACCGTGAGGAACCGATGCTATTCGGTTCACGTAAGTGAAAAAGAAGCGATCGAGTTGGCGGTGGTGGGTCTCTCATCATCGATCAAGGACGTGGCCTCCCAAGCGAGACTACCCTTCATTGGCGCACATGGTGCGAAGGCTGTCAGCATATGAACAGCGCCACCCAGATGTTTACCAGGACAAATTCAAGCGTGCGGTGGCCCTGGTTGAGGCAGACGAGGATGAAGGTGCTGCGGGAGATCAAGAGGTAGCAGTGGCTGAATGGGCTCGGGCGGCAAGCCCCGTGTCCTGCAAGTGGGTTAAGCCACAAGGTCCTCCAAAAGGGTTCGACTTCGACGTGACCAAAGCTGAGCAGATTTTCGACCTCTTACTCACGGAGAAGCAGCTAAAGGTACCCGAAGGCCACAAGATCCCCACGGTGCAGGAGCTGAACGGAAAGCCATACTGCAAGTGGCATAACACACGTTCACCCACACCACTAACGACTGCAGGGTGTGGCGTCAGCAGATCCAAATGGCGATAGAAAAAGGGCGACTAATTTTCAACCGATGCGCCATGAAGGTCGACACACACCCCTTCCCCGCCGTTAATATGGTGGAGTATACTTACCATGGAGGGTGCCAGCCAGATTTCTCGTGCAATATCAACATGGTGGGACCTGGGCACCACTCTGGTAAGGACGGAGATGAGGGCAGCTGCTCTCATAGCAAAGACACGGAGGAAGCCGCTCCACGCGATCGGCTCCGCCACGACGGCAAGCGCTACGTCACGAGAGGGAGAAGTGAAGAACATAAGATATCAGCGACCTCTCTCGATCACCTCCTCAACAAGTATGTGAGTCGGTATGACCAACGCCGACGATACAACGACGATGATGAAAAAGATCGTCTGGCTAGGGACGAAAGGAGACGTCGTCGGCATGATCACGACGAGGAGCGATATGAGCGCCACGCCAAGGAAAAGTCGAGGGAGCAAGACGACGTGGATAGGCACTGGGACTGCCCCTTCTTCAGACACTGCTGGGATTCAGGAATGAGCCGATTGCCAACAATCGGCAATTGCCCGAATGTAAACAAAGGAAGAAGGATGCGGCTAACGTGTCCGTGTTCAAACGTCTAGGGCCTCTCCCGCCTCGGAACAAGCATGCTGAGTCCGCTCGGGTGGAAGATCTCGAGGAACTAGAGGACGATGATGAAGAAGACAAGTATCATCGGCAAAGGTGGTGCCCTGATGGGCTCAGCCGTTCCCAAAAACGAAGGGTTCAGCGTCTACGTGGGTTGGAAGAAGCTGAAAGGTTATACCTGCACACGTTGAGGAAGGCACGGCCTGATCGGCCGCCAAAATTCAGCGAACCACGGACGAAGAAGGTCGGCCACAAAGAAAAGAGTGGCGCCCCAAGCAAAGGAAAGCCGATGATGAGGCATCGGCTGGCACAAACATGGTGCTCATCCTTCCAACGGAGTTTGGTGCTCCGAGGATTACACGAGGCACCCAATTTCGGCGATCTGCGAGCGCATCAACGTGACACGGGATGGGACTAGGTTGGTCTTATCCACGGGCCCGACCCGTGTAGCGAACGCAGCGTCTATGGACAAACGTGGCGATGCCGATCCAAGAGATCGGCCCCAAGGATTTATGGAGGAACATTACAAAACCTTCATCGAGCAAGCAACGTGGAGGCCGATTCCAGCAATCGGCCAAAATTATCCTCACCAGCCATTCTGCCTGGGTTCAACATGTGATCTAGTAGGGAATACCTAAAGAGCCGATACCATCAAGTCCCTTGAAAGAATCGGCTTGGAGGGCACCCAGGTGGATAAAACACGAGGATATGAAGTAGGAGTATCTTTCAAATGCCCAGCAGCCCAAGATATTCTTTGATGATGGGTATTGAAGTATGGGGGCCGATACATAAATCGGCCGTAAAAAATTCAAATTTTTTTTAGCCCAGCCGATGCGCAGACATCGACTTAAGGATAGAAAGACGATGCATGACCATCGACTCCAGAGGTACAACTGTCATAAGCAGAGACTCAATGGACGTACAGATCAGGTTAAGGATGGATTGCATCAGATCCGCCAAAGGAAAGGACCTGATCTGACCTGCAAGGCGCGAGAAGTGGACTGAAGAAGCTCGGGGGGCAGCTCACCCTGAAGGTTCTCTGCTCTGGGGAGCCGATTTTGTTGGAATCGGCTGGCTCTGCATTATGGCGTGAGGCCAATGGTGGCACATTTGGCTGATTCACTACCTTTCTCGCCTTGATTAAGGCTCGGGGGGCAACTAACTTGGTAGATGCTCTATTTTTGAGAGCCGGTTGGAGTTGCATCGGCTGACCCTGCATCATGACCTTCTCCGAAAGCGGTGAGCTATTTGCAGAAGAATATTGTTAAAGCTACGGAGAGGAGCCGGAAAGGGAAGCCGACGTCTTGTACAGGGTTTGGACCGTCCTGTTGCTGCAAGAAAAGGAAGGAGACTGGATTCTCAAAATAGCCGATGAACAGTCATCGGCTATAGGATTGCGAAATATCACGGTCAGGTATCAAATCACAGTCCGAATTTGAGAAGTGCTTGACTGACGGTCTAATCGATGTCTGAGTCCGGCTTCATGGGCGTCTAAGGGGAAAAAATCCGATACGTTGCTATCGGTCTTGGTGTGGCAAGCGGAAGGATTGAAATTGGATTAATTGAAAGATAAATTGGAAGAACAATTCTCATTAATTCAAAGGAGTGGCTTTACAGGAAAGAGCCGATGGCTCTCAAAAGGGGATACTGGTGCCTAGTGCACTGCTACTACTAGGCCTACTCTACTAGTCGTCGCTGTCCTCATCGTCGCCGTTGTCGATGTCATCGGCGCTGCTCCCGGGAAGTTCCTCGTCGCTGTTGCCCCAGCCCTCAGCCGGAGCTTCTTCTTCCTCGTCATCATCATCATCCTCGCTGTCCGCCCAAGAGCGGAAGCGCTTTGTCGGCGGGTATCCGATGGAGGAGGAGGATTCATCCTCTTCTTCTTCCTCCTCATCGTCATCATCGTCTTCGCTGTCCGCCCAAGCACGGAATCGCTTTGCCGACGGATGCTTAGCGGGGAAAGAGGGATCATCCCCCTCCTTCTCCTCTTCTTCCTCTACTTCTTCTTCGTCCTCCTTCCTGTCGGAGGAGGTGGGTTTCACCCAGGGATGGAGGTCGTCTTCGCTTTCGCTCATCAGCTCCCCTTCGATGAGGAACTTGAGGTCGTCTTCCCCATCGGTCAGAGGCAGGTCGCCATCTGACCCGACGAATGCTTCGGGGGGACCGCCTGGAACATGGTCGAAGTTCCGCTCCGGCTCGCTTGAGGAGAAAGACTGGAGGGAAAGGCCGGAGGAGACGGAGGAAGAGGAAGACATTGTTACGGGGAAAGGGGTTTTTTTGGTGCCGACAGCTAGAACAGAGGAAGGGGATGAAGAGGACTGATCAATCGGCACGGTTAAATAATGAGGAGCCTAGTGGAGATTTAATGCCATTGCAGTTTCCGAGGAAGTGATGCTAAGGCTATCAAATTTTGCAGAGAAGTTGGGAAGACAAGGTGTCATGATGAAGGATGCTGCAACAGTTATGCTCTGCCACGACGTGACCCGACGAAGGAAAGCATAATGATTTTGGAAATGTCATTTCCAAAACCAGGGGGGCATGTGTTATCACCAGAATTTGACCGAGTCAGAGGTGGGCCGCGATCAAGATGGGTTTAAAGATTATATGTAGAAGAAATACATGAATCGGCCTTGTGTACCAAGTTTGGGCTAATTGCCCGTGTATCTGTACCATAGTAGGATACGTATAGGTTAGGAGTTAGAGTTTTACCCGTGCACGATTAGGTGCACGCCTGAATTAGAAAGTCCCCTGGACTATAAATATGTATCTAGGGTTTATGAAATAAACAACAACCAACGTTCAACACAAACCAATCTCGGCGCATCGCCAACTCCTTCGTCTCGAGGGTTTCTCCGGTAAGCACCATGCTGCCTAGATCGCATCTTGCGATCTAGGCAGCATAAGCTTATTGCGTTGTTCATGCGTTGCTCGTGCTGAAGCCTTTTTGATGGCGAGCAACGTAGTTATCTTAGATGTGTTAGGGTTAGCATTGTTCTTTGTATCATATGCTGTCGTAGTGCAACCCTTATACATCTAGCCGCCCTTACACCTATCTTAGGTGTAGGGGCGGCACCCGCTTGATCATCGTTTAGTAGATCCGATCCGTTACGGTTGCTCCTTGTTCTTCAAGGATTAGTTTAATATCCGCAATAGTTAGGCCTTACAAAGGGTTGGAGGATCCAGCGGCGTGTAGGGTGTAGTTTGCTAGCCCTAGACAGGATGTTCCGGGGATCAACCTCGTGTTGGTTTTTAGGCCCTGTCTAGGATCGGCTTACGATCACCGTACGCGAGCGCGAGGCCCAATCGTGAGTAGGATGATCCGATTATGCGGTGAAAACCCTAAATCGTCGTAGATCGCTTTAGCTTTATCTTGATCAAGCGGGACCACCATATATTCGTACACCTCGTACGAATTATGGGTGGATCGGCTCTTTGAGCCGATTCACGGGATAACCCGAGAGCCGATCGAGGCTCGTATTTAACGTTTACGTGTATGCCATGCGAGGAAACTAAGCGAGGCATCATCCAACACCTTCTCGACCAGGTATAGGTCAGGTGGCACGCCCTTGCGACGGCATCGGACGTGTGACCGGAAGGCTTTGCGGGCCGTCGCTGCGAGGGACCGGGGCCAGCCGCAGCCACCGAGTTGTTCCCGGCTCTACGGTGTTGCCGGTCGCTGCCCGCCGGTGGGTTTCGACAGCAACACATTCCGGCACGCCCGGTGGGACAATCTTCGACATCCACCGCATCGCCATCTACATCCGAGATGGCGGAAAGCACTCCGGTCAAGTACGAGGATCCGGCCGACTAGCTCAAGAAGAAGCATGACGAGATCAAGGCGGTCCTCGAAGCCGACCTCATCGGCTCTTTCCACGAGACCCGCTCCCATGGCGTCGGGTGGAAGGGGTTCTCACCTGAAGGCGCGCTCGATGGAGTGGACCTGTCCGCCCCGTCGAGAAGAACGCACCGGGTCGCTGCGTCGGGAGATCAACTTCATGGTGGCTCATTCGCTGCACCGCCACTCGAGAGCACGGTGAACACTTTGGAGCGTGTCGCTCTGCGCGTGATCCAGGAAATCATGAGCCACCAGTATTCTCCATCGGGACCAGCTCTTGGGACTTACAAAGGGGAGATGCCATTCCAGTCCCGTCCACCGCTGCCGTTCGCATTGGCAGCACCAGAAGTGCCGAACTCATCGGCATACGTCGTCTACAAGATTGGTGGTGATCCTAGTGACTACCAATTCCTACCTGAGGCGCCCAAGGAGATCCCGCACGGATACACGTGCGCATACGTGCCAGACTGCAGTACTTGGGCACTCTCGAGCCAGGCTGCAACAGTAGGGGTCTCTGGAACAGCAGGAGGAACGTCGGGAGCAGATCTTGAGAAGCAAACGTGGCTAGCTAAGTACGCCACTCCGACAAACCTCCAGAGCTCAGCTCCTGCAGTTGGCTCAGAACTGGAAAAGCAAGCATGGCTGGCTAAGTATGCCAACCCGGCGAATCTTCAGGGTTCGACACCTTCAGCCATCACCGCGGATCAGATTTGTACAATTCTGAAAGATCAGTTCGGCATGATGCCGAAAAGGAAGATATTCGGCTATACCAAGCCGTACCCCAACGAGTACGAATTGATCCCGCTACCACCCAAATATCGGCTCCCTGACTTTACAAAGTTTAGTGGATCAGATGGTTCCAGCTCCATCGAGCATGTGAGCCGATATTTGGCACAGCTGGGCACGATCCGTTACGGTTGCTCCTTGTTCTTCAAGGATTAGTTTAATATCCGCAATAGTTAGGCCTTACAAAGGGTTGGAGGATCCAGCGGCGTGTAGGGTGTAGTTTGCTAGCCCTAGACAGGATGTTCGGGGATCAACCTCGTGTTGGTTTTTAGGCCCTGTCTAGGATCGGCTTACGATCACCGTACGCGAGCGCGAGGCCCAATCGTGAGTAGGATGATCCGATTATGCGGTGAAAACCCTAAATCGTCGTAGATCGCTTTAGCTTTATCTTGATCAAGCAGGACCACCATATGTTCGTACACCTCGTACGAATCATGAGTGGATCGGCTCTTTGAGCCGATTCACAGGATAACCTGAGAGCCGATCGAGGCTCGTATTTAACGTTTACGTGTATGCCATGCAGGAAACTAAGCGAGGCATCATCCAACACCTTCCTGACCAGGTATAGGTCAGGTGGCACGCCCTTGCGACAGCATCGGACGTGTGACCAGAAGGCTTTGCGTCGCTCTGAGGGACTGGGGCCAGCCGCAGCCCTGACTTGTTCCCGGCTCTACGGTGTTGCCAGTCGCTGCCCGCCGGTGGGTTTCTGACCGCAACAGCAGTCTAAGAGAGGGAGTACGTACATGTTTATTAGGGTATTACGCACTTCGAGGAAATTTTTTGACCATTAATTTAGTTAAAAAAATATTAGATATGCCATAAAAATTATACCATCGGATTCATATTCGAAACAAGTTTCCAATGGTATAAATTTTATATTTAGTTATCCAAATTACTAGTCAAAGTATTTTCTCGAAATACGTAATACCCTAATAAAACGGTATGGAGGGTGTATTATTTATCAAAGACATTATCCGTTGAAAGCTCTCATAGTCCCTCCGTTTCGGTTTAACTGGCAGACACGCAGTTTAAGACAAACTTTGACCATTGATTTGGTCAATAAAATATAAATATTATGTCTATAAATTCTATATCATTAGATTTGTATGCAAAAAAAGCTTTCCAATGCATATTTTATTGACCAAAATAATGATCAAATCAATTTATTAAACTACATGCGCAAACTGAGACAGAGGGAGTAAATCCTCCCTCCGTACAAATAAGTGAACATGCGGGGTTTTAAAAGAGATTATCAAGTGGAGACACAATTGCATTGGGAGGATGTAAACCAACGGCTCTCTCCTCTTTAATTATTTCACCTCCAATAAGCTAAAAGCATGTAGAAAATAAAGATAATATGTGTTGAATATTATTGGGTTTGATTTCCGTGAAATGAGAGAGAAGCAATTTTTGCTACTTTAAAATGCATTAAGAACATAAAAGTACACTCTTTGATGAATAAAATTTAAGCCAAATAGCGGATATAAATATTTCCAGCAGACACATCATGTGTAGCTGACCATGCCTATAAATACGACCACCAACGAAGTCTGTTCTCTCCCCATGCATGCTTGATGAGTAATTGAGTTTTAACACCTTTGTCTGATTGTCTCCTTCACCTGTCTTGAGGATAAATAAAAAAAATGAATTAGTGCTAGGAGGAACTAGACACTAAATGATATAGTAGAAGCGGGACCTCGGCGTGAGAATTCCAGAAATTCGTTCCTGACAGGATTCAAACTCTGATCGTTGGAGTGCGCCACTACGACCATAACCACTGGGATATGCCCACGTTCTCTGTCTTGAGGACAAATAATTGAAGAGGAAGAAGAAGAGGAGGAGGAGGAAGAATAAGAAGAAAATAAAGATGAATAGATGATAGCTTCATAATAGGATGCGTTGGAATTTGAAGTTCGGTACATGTTGAAGACCATGTACGGCGCCGTTTCTTGTCTCGGTGGAAAATACTACACTTGATATTGTGTTCTAACCGGGTTTTAAAGTGGAGCTTGTTAAGTAGTCTAGCCTATTGTATAATTGTATGTATACGTGTATTGTACATGTACTGATCCTTATATAAAGTGGAAAGACGTGAGGGCTGTTCACCTCACGCAAAACCCTAAACCATCTCTTCAATCTTGGTATCAGAGCACGCCGCCGCCGCGAGCCTCTCTCCGCGACGCGCGGTCGTAGTTCCGATCGGAGCTTGCCTCCGCTCCTCTCTCACCGCGAGCCCCTCCTCGCGGCATCACCATGTCGTCGTCTGCTCTCACGACAACGGACATCGGCGCTCTCACCTCTTCATCGACGGCCTCAACTCCTGCCGCGATCTCGCTCTCCGTCCCTGTTCGTCTTGACCATGGCAACTTCCTGCTGTGGAAGGGCCTCCTACTGCCCAACCTCTCCGGCGCCGATCTTCACGGGCATCTCGATGGGACCAAGCCCGCGCCGGCGATGGAGATCACCACGGGGGAGGGAGACAAGGCGGTGACCGTCTCCAACCCCGCTTACCACCACTGGTGGACTCAGGACCAGAAGGTCCTGGGCTTCCTCCTCGGAGCTATGGAGCCGTCCATCTCGTGCCAGCTGATTGGCTGCAAGACGGCGGCCGCGGCGTGGACATCCGTTCACGCCATGTTCGGCGCCCACAGCCGCGCCAACGTCAGGAATATTCGGCGTCAACTCCAGAGCCTGCGGAAGGAGGATCGATCCGCAGCTGAGTACATGCACATGATGAAGGCTCTGGCAGATTCCATGGCCGCCGCCGGATCGCCCATCTCCGACGATGACCTTGTCGATTACATCATCACCGGGCTTGGCTCCGCGTACAACGGCATCGCAGCATCACTCACCGTTGGTAACAAGTCTGTGCCTTATGTTGATTTCTACTCTCACATCCTCTCCTTCGAGGCACTCCAAGCGCAGCAGGCCCAAGTCGAAGGATGGACCTCGTCGGCCAACGCCGCCTCTCAACCACCACCTCCGGCCGATCACCGCCCTCATGCGCCCGACTACTATGCCCCGCCCGCTCCAGGTGCATATCGTCCCAATGGCGGGGGCAACCATCACGGTGGCGGAGGTGGCAACCCCTACGGGGGGGCACAACCCCTACGGGGGGAACAACACCTATGGAGGCGGCAACACTTACGACAACCGCGGAGGCGGGAACAGCGGCGGTGGCCGCAACGGTCGCACCGGTGGTCGCGGCGGCGGTGGACGCAACGGAGGAGGACGCCAGCGCTGGCGTCCACGCTGTGAGTACTGCGGCTATTGGGGGCATCTTGCCCCCGATTGCCGTCGTGCTGCGGAGGACCAGCGCGCCAACAACTTCATCACCCAGCGCTCCGGCAACACTGCTTCGACTAGTGGTGGCGGCAATCCTCAGTGGCACCTGGACAGCGGCGCGACGGACCACCTGACAAGTGAACTAGAGCGCCTTCAGAACGTTATGGTGGCAAGGATCAAGTGCAAGTGGCAAATGGCTCAGGTTTGTCAATTTCGCATATTGGCTATTCGAATCTAGCTGGTTCATCTCTTCGTCTTAAAAACATCCTCCATGTACCCTACATTAGCAAAAATCTCCTCTCTGTTTTTCGCCTTGTTTCTGATAATGACGTGTTCGTTGAATTTCACCGTCATGCTTTCTTTGTAAAGGACAAGGTCACGAGGAGAATCGGCCTGCAAGGTAGAAGTCATGGAGGGCTCTATCCTATTCCATTCGCCAAAGCGATGCCAGCCTCCACTCGCCATGCCTTCGCTAGTGTCAAGGTCACCCCATCACAGTGGCACCAACGCCTCGGTCATCCATCCAATAATGTAGTTCAATCCATCATTAGAACAAATGAACTCCCCTGTTCATCGTCAGACAATTTATCTCTTGTGTGTGATGCTTGTCAGCGTGCTAAAAGTCATCAGTTGCCTTATTCTTTGTCATCTCATGTTACTACTATGCCTCTTGAGTTGATACACACTGATGTTTGGGGTCCAGCGCGTGCTTCTTCAAGGGGGTACAAATATTATGTTAGTTTTGTTGATGACTATTCACGATTCTGCTGGATTTACCTCCTTAAAAACAAGTCTGATGTTGAGCAGATTTTTTATGCTTTCCAGGCTCATGTTGAGCGTCTTTTGAATGCCAAAATTAAATCTGTTCAATCTGATTGGGGCGGTGAGTACCATCGCCTTCACCAGTATTTTCAGCGCACGGGTATCTCTCACCGTATTTCCTGTCCACATACATCTCAGTAGAACGGTATTGCGGAGCGTAAACACCGTCATCTAGTGGAAACAGGCCTTGCCTTGCTCGCTCATTCTTCACTTCCTCTCCACTATTGGGATGAAGCTTTCCTTACGGCGTGCTTACCTTATAAATCGTATGCCTACACCCGTTCTTAAGAATGATACGCCCATGTTCCGACTCCTTCATGTTCAGCCAACCTACTCTTCTCTTCGCATTTTTGGGTGCGCATGTTGGCCTAGTCTCCGCAAATACAACTCCCACAAACTAGATTTTCGCTCTAGGATGTGTGTCTTTCTCGGGTACAGCCCGATGCACAAAGGGTACAAGTGCTTGGATAAATCAACAGGCCGCATCTATATTTCTCGTGATGTCGTGTTTGATGAATCGGTGTTTCCTTTCGCTACACCCGGAGTCTCTGTTGATGTTTCCACTTTAGAGCAATCCATCACATTTCCCTCCGATGAACCAGTTACGAGTATGCCAATTCGAAATTATGACCTGAACTTTTTGTCTACTAATGCTCCTGTTTCAAATGCCATTTGTTCACAGGTGCCAGGTCCTGCAGTCGACGTCACTCCTGCGTCGCCGCAAGCCGCATCGCCAGCGTCGCCGATCGACGTGCATGGCACGGCCATGCAGGGCACGCCCCGCGTGGCCTCTGCTTCGCCCTCGCCTGGGGCCGCGTCGCCCACTGTCCCTGCATCGCAAATGGCACCGGAGCAGCCCGTGCCGCCTACTGCCGATACTCTGGCCGCGGCACCTTCGGCTGCTCCTCCTACTGGTTCCACGCATGCTATGGTGACTCGTGCACGTGAACACACAAGGACGGAGAAGGTCTACACCGATGGGACGGTTCGTTACGATCCTCGACGACGAGCATTCTTTGCTGCACCATCCTCTCACCGGGAAGCATTAACGGAGCATGCTTGGTCCTCCGCCATGGCAGATGAGTTCGCTGCTCTCACACAGACAGGCACATGGAAATTGGTCCCGCGCCCTCCTGGAGTTAACATTGTTGGCAGTAAGTGAATTTTTAAAACTAAACACCGTCCTGATGGTAGCATTGACAAACACAAGGCTCGATTGGTCGCACGAGGTTTCACCCAGCAGTATGGCATCGACTATGGCGACACTTTTAGTCCGGTTGTGAAGCCCGCGACAGTCCGACTTGTGCTCTCCCTTGCAGTATCTCGTGGCTGGTGTCTGCGTCAAGTTGATGTTAGCAATGCCTTTCTTCATGGATTTCTGAATGAAGACGTCTATATGCAGCAGCCCCCAGGCTTTGAGGATGCACGATACCCTTCCCATGTCTGCAAGCTCCAGCGGTCTATCTATGGCCTGAAGCAGTCGCCACGCGCCTGGTATGCTCGTCTGAGTCAGCGTCTGTTTGAGCTTGGCTTTTCGGCATCTAAAGCCGACACATCTCTGTTTTTCTTCTCTCGAGATGGTGTTGAGATTTACATGTTGGTTTATGTCGACGACATTGTTATCTCTGGCTCTACATCTGAGGCAGTTGATCGCCTGGTCCATGCTCTTGCTGCTTCGTTCCCCATTAAGGATATGGGACAGCTGGATTATTTCCTTGGATTAGAAGCATCTTACAATTCAGGGGGCATGACATTGACTCAGCGGAAGTATGCACTTGACCTTCTTCATCGAGTCAATATGGAGAATTGTAATTCAGCTCCTACTCCTCTGATGACATCAGAGAGGCTAGCTCGTGATACAGGAACTGCTCTTAGTACTGATGATGCTTTCAGGTACCGCAGTTTTGTGGGAGGCTTACAGTATCTGACCCTGACACGCCCAGATATTTCATTTGCTGTGAATAAGGTGTGTCAGTATCTCTCTCAGCCTACTGACGCTCATTGGGAAGCAGTGAAGCGAATTTTGCGATATGTCAAGGGGACTCTCCAAGTTGGCTTGCAGATTCGGAGATCTCCGTCATCCATCATTAGTATTTTTACTGATGCAGATTGGGCTGGCTGTGTGGATGATCGTCGTAGCACGAGCGGATTCGCCGTGTTTGTTGGTTCGAACATTATCTCGTGGAGTTCAAAGAAACAACCAACAGTTTCGAGGTCCAGCACCGAGGCAGAGTACAAAGCCTTGGCAAATGGCGCTGCTGAAGCATTATGGGTTGATTCACTTCTTAGAGAGCTTGGCGTAACTCAGCAGCGTCCTCCCATATTATGGTGCGATAATCTTGGGGCTACATACCTGACAGCTAATCCAGTTTTCCACGCTCGCATGAAACACATTGAGGTAGATTTCCACTTTGTGCGTGAACGAGTTGCAGCACGCTTATTGGATGTCAGGTTTATTTCCACTAATGATCAGTTGGCCGATGTGTTTACTAAACCGGCCACAAGACAGATGCTAGACAGATTTAAGGACAATCTCAACCTAGTTAGCAGAGGTTTAGATTGAGGGGGAGTGTTAAGTAGTCTAGCCTATTGTATAATTGTATGTATACGTGTATTATACATGTACTGATCCTTATATAAAGTGGAAAGACGTGAGGGCTGTTCACCTCACGCAAAACCCTAAACCATCTCTTCAATCTGAGCTTGCGCAACGTAGGCAGTAGGCACCAGTGAGAAATCTTGATATTTAACGTACACTTGTCCTTGTTCGGCCTGGATATTAAGAACAAAATTTCTAGTTGCACAAGAAAAAATATAGAGCACACAGATTTTCGCCTCCTGGACGTGCGAATTCTACCTGTACTCTTTTAGCTACCAGTAGAAAACGTTAATAACCATCAGATTGACCAAAACGAATGGATCTGGTTTATTTGAGGGTACCACAAAACACCTCTAAATAGTAAAGATTTTGTGTAGAGTTTTGACTTTGAATGTGTGCTGCAGTTTTGGCTCGTGTGATTTCCTTTTGACGTGGATAATGCGGAGAAATAAAAAGAAACAACACACAAAAATCCGTAGATGTCTAAACACAATAAAAACGTGGAAAGGACGAGCTATCTGGATAAACTCTAAACAAAAACATTACCCACATCAAGGAAACAGCTGTGGAAACATTACGCACATCAAGGAAACAGCTGTGGAGAGAACGAGTGAGAGATGCATGCCTTCACCATTCACCAAACACCACGCTCCATATATAACTGAGGTCCGAGGCTCCGCTAATATTGTCCCCATTCCAAAGAAAGTGTGGACCATGGTGAGAGATTGGCTTTTTTTTCTTTTGAAGCTATGAGAGATTGGCTTTCCCTTCCGTCCATCGATCCGGTGGCTTGTGTGGCTGATGGGGACATCCCTACTACACTACTACCTCCGTCATTGCAAGATGAAGACGATGCTTCTGTAAAGCTCAAGTCCAATAAAGTCGGGATTGGACCAATGACAAGAGCTCGTGCGAAGCTACTCAAACAACAGGTGAATTTGTTCCTAAGTGATACTTTGATCGATGAGAACTTTATTCTGCCTAACTCCTATTTCTTATGTATGATCAGGTATGAAGAGGGAACAAGCATTGCACGAGGGGGAGAGGAACCGTTGGACAAGAAGCTGGACGTGAAGCTGGCCATGAAGCTGGACATGAAGACATCCCATGGAAGCGCGAGGGAGGAGAGGGAGGCATGCGCTAGGAAGAAAAAGAAGTCCAGGCCAGGTCAGACTAGCCGCCATGCCGGCGCGCCCAGTCCACAGCCCGGTCCAACTGAACGCCACGCTGGGTCCACCCGGCGCCGACCGGATTCTCCGCTTCTGCCAACCGGGCGGGTGTACTGAGCCACACGACCCGCGCCCGGTCACCATCCGGTCCATGGCCCGGTTGAAACCGGACCACCCGGTCCCAGGCCCGGTCGACCGGTCCCCAGACCGGCCGTGTCCGAGTCTGTCTCGACCAGATCCAATCTGGGTCGGTTTTCTATGTATCTTTTCGACTTCTGATCGTACTGAACCCCTATATAAGTGCCCAGGAACGTCCCCAAATTAGGTTTAGACCATGTTTAAGATAAACCCTAGTTCATGGTTGATTTTCTTTGCAACTCTATCGAATTTCTACACCATATTGCATTGATTTGGTGTATACCCTGAAAGTCTTGTGTGGTCTGCTGTTTCATTTGGAATTAGACGGTTGCAACTTACCGCTTCGTGGTCGGCGGCTACGTGCGCAAGTGTGTGGAGTTGCGAATATCTTGTAGGGTTGAGAGTTGTTGCATTGGCGATAGGGACCAATCGAGAGACTTTGTTGCGTCATACAAGTTATCATCCACTTCATCATCGTGTTATCTCCGTTGTGTTCATCGCGTGATCATCATCACCACCGTGCTTACTGAGAAGATCGGGCCACCCCTTATCATCTTGGTATCAGATTTCAGTGTTTTCTCGGTAAGCCATCCACAATCCACCCCATAATTGACTTGTGAGTGTTTTTCTATCCAGAAAAGCCCTAAAAAGTTAGGGTTAGGGTTTGCCATAGCCTTAGATTGCACTAATTTCGAGTTTTAGTTGCTTTTCGTAGTTTTTGCGTATCTTTTTCTTCCATATAGTATTGTTAGGGTTTGTGTTTCTGCTATCATCTAGTTGTCAGTTTTTGTTACTCCGAGTCCACATAGCGTACAGTGTGCTTGTCCCAACCATAGACACAGCCCTTCGATATAAGTGACTAGGAACTTTCCCATAAGAGACTAGTTTTACCGCTCGACAAGCTACTCATTAGGGTTTTGGTGCTTTGCAATTTCTGTTGGCCGTGTTATCAAGGAGTTGAGTCATAAAAAACAAAAACAAAAATAGAAAAGAAAAGAAGCAAAAAGAGCTACATAGCTGCGTGTGTTACAAAAAAGAAAATCCAACAAAAAGTGAAGTGCTAGTAAGATCAAGTGAAGGCCCAGTTTACTTTTCTGCACCTGTAGTTGAGCAATATTGTGCCTGTTTCGTTGAGCTTTGCTAGTGTCTCTCGAGTGCATTGCAACCTATTCATTCATATAGTTGCATTGCCACATTTATCGCCTTGAGTGAGTATCATTGGTTGTCTACGGTCAGCGCTAGAGCTTGTTATTGGTGCAAATAGGTAGCCCACCTACAGCCCCACACATATTCTGCTTTGTCGTGTGATTTGTTCTTATACCCTTGATATTCGCTTCGCTACATCCGTGCACTAGTTCTCACTACAAGTGGTAAGCAACACTAATTCACTTTGGAGCGGTAAGGTTTCCTTTTCTTATCAGTTTTGAGTTAGTTGTGAGAGTACCACCGTATATTTTGTTAGTGCACTAACCTACTAACCATGTCTTCTAGTGATGAGAAAATTGTTTACCAGAAAAACGAGGATGCCGCTGATGTGATGACATGGAGGGAGTATGAAGCTCTTCGTAATGAGATGCGACGTGAATTCCGCACTCAGGATGAAGAACTTAAAGGGACCGTTCAGGAAGTTGCCCAGAAGCTGGATGCCATTAATGATACCGTCAACAAGATGCAAGATCAAATGACGGATATTCAGCGCAGTATTCAAGTGTTGACTCTAGCTGTTGATAATCTGACACTACAACAACAAGAAGAAGATGAAGATGTTGAACTCTAGGATGAAGTACCTGGTGTTGGTCGTGGTGCTGGACGTGGTAACCGTGGTCGTGGCTTTGTTGAACTCGGAGCTCGCCGTGCTTATCCACAACAGCAAGACGATGGTTTGGGTAAGCCAAAGTTCTCAATACCCAAATTTGAAGGAGGTGCTGATGTTGAAGAATACCTCACTTGGGAGCTGAAAATTGAGAAGTTGTGGCGTCTACATGACTATACTGAAGATAGGAAGGTTAAACTTACTTCCTCTGAATTTGATGGCTACACTACTAGAAAACAGGCAATCAGTGGCGCACCACTTTTTGCCATCAGTGGCGCACTAGTGGTGCGCCACTATTATCACGCCACTACAAACTATTACCAATGGCGCACCTCCTAATGCGCCACTACTAAGATAAATACTAGTGCCGCACCTGCTAATGCGCCCTTGCTAAGCTAAACAATGTGCCACTAGGGAAGGTGCGCCACTATCAAATCTGTAGGGTGCGCCACTGAGCCAATTATTAAATTAAAAATCTGTAGGGTGCGCCACTAAGCCAACTATTAAATTAAAGAAGGCCGCGTCCCTATGGGCGGTGTATCTCAGTGATGGATCCGAGCGAGCCATTTAAAAAAGGACCACTTTTATTAATTTATTACAAAACCTTGTAACATGGTGGGGCCTGACCAAAATAAAAAAAGTACAATCATACTGTAGTTTCTAAACTTTGCAACTAGGACCCTAAAAAAATAAAAAAGCAATCAGATCCTAAAGACGCGGTGGCGCATGCGTTGTTGCCTCCATGCTCTCGTCGACGACTGCGCCTTGGCGAGCTTGTCCGCGACGACGGCGACCGTGGTGATGTCGGTAGCGGCGGCAGCAGCTCCGTCCACAGGAGGGACGGGCTGGGGGGAGGAGACGGCCCGACGGTGGCTGATACGTCCATTTTGCATCGCTATTGTATATCATAATTTACTGTTATTCATTGATATATTTCATATTCAGAGATGATACTTATGTTATTTCACCTATTTTGCATGTTTCATGATTATTGGAGAATCATTCACCGGAGTCAGGATTCTGCTGGAAAAAGCACCGTCAGAATGCAATATTTCTGGAGATCAACAATTGACGGAAATTACATTGAAGATCTTATTTTTCCAGAAGAATGAGCCAGCCAAAAGGAGGAGCCGAGGAGGGCCGCCATGGGCCCCCCCATAGGCCGGCGCGGGCCCTGCCCTGGCCGCGCCGCCTTGTGGGGAGGGGGCCCACAGCCCCCTTCGGCCGCCTCTCTTTCGCGTACTTCATCTACCCGAAAACCTAAGGTGTTAGGGATAATCGCGAGGAGACACAGCCGCCTCTGCGGGGCGGAAAACACCAGAGAGAACAGAGCTCTCCGGCGGACAGAAAACAGCCGGGGAAATTCCCTCCCGGAGGGGGAAATCGACGCCATCGTCATCGTCATCGAGCTGGACTTCATTGGGATCATCATCACCATCATCTCCACTGCCGACACCATCATCTCCACCGCTGCACCTCGTCACCGCTGTAACATCTAGGGTTGAATCTTGATTGTTTGATAGGGGAAACTCTCCCGGTATTGATTACTCCTTGTTATTGATGCTATTGAGTGAAACCATTGAACCAAGGTTTATGTTCAGATTGTTATTCATCATCATATCACCTCTGATCATGTTCCATATGATGTCTCGTGAGTAGTTCGTTTAGTTCTTGAGGACATGGGTGAAGTCTAAATGTTAGTAGTGAACTATGTTGAGTAATATTCAATGTTATGATATTTAAGTTGTGGTGTTATTCTTCTAGTGGTGTCATGTGAACGTCGACTACATGATACTTCACCTTTATGGGCCTAGGGAATGCATCTTGTATTCGTTTGCTAATTGCGGGGTTGCCGGAGTGACGAGCAACTCGAACCCCGTTGGTATATCGATGCGGGGAGGGATAGCGGGGATCTCGGAGTTTAAGGCTGTGGTTAGATTTATCTTAATTACTTTCTTGTATTTGTGGATACTTGCAAGGGGTATAATCACAAGTATGTATTAGTCCTAGGAAGGGCGATGCATTAGCATAGGTTCACCCACACAACACTTATCAAAACAATGAAGATTAATCAACTATATGAAGCGAAAGCACTAGACTAAATTCCCGTGTGTCCTCAAGAACGTTTGGTCTTCATAAGTAAACAAACCGGCTTGTCCTTTGTCCTAAAAAGGATTGGGCCACTCGCTGCAACTATTACTCTCGCATTTTATTTACTTGTACTTTATTTATCTGCTATATTCAAACCCCCTGAATACTTGTCTGTGAGCATTTACAGTGAATCCTTCATCGGAACAGCTTGTCAACACCTTCTGCTCCTCGTTGGGTTCGACACTCTTATTTATCGAAAGTACTACGATACACCCCCTATACTTGTGGGTCATCAAGACTATTTTCTGGCGCCGTTGCCGGGGTGTGAAGCGCTATTGGTAAGTGGAATTGGTAAGGGAAACCTTTACTGTACGTGCTGATTTTATTTCTTCATGCTGCTATAATTCATTATGGAGAGGTCTTCTCTTGAATTCCTATTTGGAAAATCTACTGCTACTGCAAAGGTAGTGGATGAGGCACCAGGTGAGAAAGAGGTTCCATACAAAATACCTATGAAAATAATTGAACGTGTTGTGGATAACCGCTATGAAGGGGATGGAACAGTCCATCCTGGAGATCATTTACTGTTTTTACATGAATTATGCGGGTTATTCAATTGTGCAGGTATTGCTATGGATGAAGTTAGGAAGAAACTATTCTCTATATCGCTGTCTGGTAAAGCGGCACATTGGTATAAATTGCTGAAGAATGGTGATTCTCTTGATTGGAAGGATATTGTGCCTCTATTTTATTCTAAATTCTATCCTCCAAGTGAAATTCACAAAGACCGAAACCGCATATATAATTTCTGGCCTCATGATGGAGAGAGTATTGCCCAAGCATGGGGGAGATTGAAGTCTTTAATGCTCAAATGCCCCATTCATGAGCTTCCTGGTAATATCATCATTGATAATTTCTATGCAAGACTTTCTTTTCAAGATAAAACCTTGTTGGATACTACTTGTTCTGGATCATTTACACGCAACAAGGAAGAGTTTAAAAGGGACCTTCTTGATCGGATCCAAGAGAATACTGAAGGATGGGAGAACGACAAAGATAGAGAGTCAGGTATAAATTATGATTATGAATGCATTGAAACTTTTATGGATACTGATAAATTTCGTAATATGAGTGCTGCTTATGGTCTTGACTCTCAAGTTGTTGCAAATTTTTATAAAGCTTTTGCCTCTCATTTTGAATTTCCTAGGAAGAATTTTGATAAGTATCATGAACCTTACAAAGATAAAACTGATTCATCTATAAATAAATGTGTTGAAATTAAAACTGTTGATCATATTCTTCCTGAAGCTTATATTGAAAAAACTCCTTTTCCTGCTAAAATGAAGGAGTATTCTGTTATAACTAGTGCGGTTAATAAAAGTGCAAAGAAACCTATAGAACCTGAAGAGAAAATAAAGGTTGAACCTGCTATTGCAATAGTTAAAGATCTTGTGACTGAAAATGTAGAAGATGGTCATATTATTTTCTGTGAAGATACTTCTAATATTGTTTCGCATCCTAATAAGTCTACGGAAGCCAGTGTTCCTATGCTCTCTGTTAGAATTGGTGATCATTGTTATTATGGTTTATGCGACATTGGTGCAAGTATTAGTGCTATTCCTTATGAGCTTTACACGGAAATCATGCATGAAATTGGTTCTTGTGAACTTGAAGATATTGATGTGGTTATTCGGCTAGCTAATAGAGAAACTATCTCTCCTATTGGGATTGTTCGAGATGTGGAAGTTCTATGTGGTAAGATTAAATACCCTGCTGACTTTTTGGTACTTGGTTCGGCTTCTAGTAAGTCTTGTCCTATTATTTTTGGTAGACCTTTTATAAATACTTGTGGAGCTATTATAGATTGCAAGAAAGAGAAAATTGTGACTAAATTTGCTGGTGAATCTTATGAGTTTAATTTCTCTAAATTTACCAAAACTCCTTATAAAGCTAATTTGCCTAACGATGATTTTAGAGTTGAACAGTGTGCCTGTATTGCTCTTGCTCCTAATAATCCTTTGCAGCAACATTTGGAGGATAGTGAGAGTGAAGTTTTTAGGGAAGAAAGGACTGAGCTTGATGAAATTTTCCTTCGTCAACCTATTCTTAAACATGACTTGTCGGTTGAAGATCTAGGTACAATACCACCACCAAAGGAAGATCCTGTTTTCGATTTGAAACCATTACCTGATAATCTTAAGTATGCTCATATTGATGATAAGAAAATATATCCTGTTATTATTAGTTCTAAGCTTTCAGAATTTGAGGAAGAAAGGTTATTGGAAATATTGAAGAAACATCGAGGAGAAATTGGCTATACTCTTGATGATTTGAAGGGGATTTCTCCCGCTATTTGCCAACATGCCATCAACATGGAAGATGATGCAAAGCCTGTTGTTGAACATCAGCGTCGTCTAATTCCTAAGATGAAGGATGTGGTAAGGAATGAGGTATTAAAACTTCTTGAAGCAGGTATTATATATCCTATTGCCGATAGTAGATGGGTTAGTCATGTGCATTGTGTTCCTAAGAAAGGAGGAATAACCGTTGTGCCTAATGATAATGATGAGCTCATCCCTCAAAGAGTAGTTGTAGGGTATAGAATGTGCATTGATTTTTGAAAAGTTAATAAAGTTACTAAGAAAGATCATTACCCGTTGCCATTTATTGATCAAATGTTAGAAAGGTTATCCAAAAATACTCATTTCTGCTTTCTTGATGGTTATTCTAGGTTTTCACAAATTGCTGTTAGAGCTAAAGATCAAGAGAAAACAACTTTCACTTGTCCCTATGGAACTTATGCTTATAGGCGTATGCCTTTTGGTTTATGTAATGCTCCTGCTACTTTTCAAAGATGCATGTCTGCTATTTTTCATGGCTCTTGTGAAAAGATTGTAGAGGTATTCATGGATGATTTTTCTGTCTATGGGAATTCTTTTGATAATTGCTTGCGAAACCTTGATAAAGTTTTGCAGAGATGTGAAGAAACTAACCTTGTTCTTAATTGGGAGAAATGCCACTTTATGGTTAACGAAGGAATTGTATTGGGACATAAAATTTCCGAGAGAGGTATTGAAGTTGATAGAGCTAAAGTTGAAGCAATTGAGAAGATGCCCTATCCGAGGGATGTTAAAGGTATTCGTAGTGTTCTTGGTCATGCTTGGGTTTTATAGGAGATTTATTAAAGATTTCTCTAAGATTTCAAAGCCTCTTACTAATCTTCTTCAAGAAGATGTACCTTTTGTTTTTGATGATGATTGTAAGGAAGCTTTTGAAACTCTAAAGAAAGCCTTAACAACTGCTCCTGTAGTTGAACCTCCTGATTGGAACTTACCTTTTGAAATTATGTGTGATGCTAGTGATTTTGCTGTAGGTGTTGTCCTTGGACAGCGAATAGATAAAAAATTGAATGTTATTCATTATGCTAGCAAAACTCTTGATGCTGCTCAAAGAAATTATGCTACAACTGAAAAAGAATTATTAGCTGTAGTTTTTGCTTGTGACAAGTTTAGATCTTATGTTCCATGCTACTTTTATGATGATACTCACATGTTTTATACACATTATATGTCATTATTATGCATTTTCCGGGACTAACCTATTGACGAGATGCCGAAGAGCCAGTTGTTGTTTTCTGCTGTTTTTGGTTTCAGAAATCCTAGTAAGGAAATATTCTCGGAATTGGACGAAATCAACGCCCAGGGGCTTATTTTTCCACGAAGATTCCAGAAGATCGAGGGAGAAACGAAGTGGGGCCACGGGGCGCCGCCACACTAGGGCGGCGCGGCCTAAGCGGGGCCATGCGGCCCTAGCGTGTGGGGCCCCCGTGACTCCTTCGACTCCGCCCTTTCGCCTACTTAAAGCCTTCGTCGCGAAACCCTCTGTACCGAGAGCCACGATACGGAAAACCTTCCAGAGATGCCGCCGCCGCCAATCCCATCTCGGGGGATTCATGAGATCGCCTCCGGCACCCTGCCGGAGAGGGGAATCATCTCCCGGAAGGCTCTTCATCGCCATGATCGCCTCCGGATTGATGTGTGAGTAGTTCACCCCTGGACTATGGGTCCATAGTAGTAGCTAGATGGTTGTCTTCTCCTCATTGTGCTATCATGTTAGATCTTGTGAGCTGCCTATCATGATCAAGATCATCTATTTGTAATGCTACATGTTATGTTTGTTGGGATCCGATGAATATTGAATACTATGTCAAGTTGATTATCAATCTATCATATATGTTGTTTATGTTCTTGCATGCTCTCCGTTGCTAGTAGAGGCTCTGCCAAGTTGATACTTGTAACTCCAAGAGGGAGTATTTATGCTCGATAGTGGGTTCATGCCTCCATTGAATCTGGGACGAAGGATGTAAAGTTCTAAGGTTGTGGATGTGCTGTTGCCACTAGGGATAAAACATCGATGCTTTGTCTAAGCATATTTGTGTTGATTACATTACGCACCATACTTAATGCAATTGTCTGTTGCTTGCAACTTAATACCGGAAGGGGTTCGGATGATAACCTGAAAGTGGACTATTTAGGCATAGATGCATGCTGGATAGCGGTCTATGTACTTTGTCGTAATGCCCCGATTAAATCTCATAGTACTCATCATGATATATGTATGTGCATTGTTATGCCTTCTTTATTTGTCAATTGCCCAACCGTAATTTGTTCACCCAACATGCTATTTATCTTATGGGAGAGACACCGCTAGTGAACTGTGGACCCCGGTCCATTCTTTACATCTGAAATACAATCTATCTGCAATACTTGTTCTTTACTCGTTCTTCGCAAACAAACATCATCTTCCACACTATACGGTTAATCCTTTGTTTTCAGCAAGCCGGTGAGATTGACAACCTCACTGTTACGTTGGGGCAAAGTACTTTGATTGTGTTGTGCAGGTTCCACGTTGGCGCCGGAATCCCTGGTGTTGCGCCGCACTACATTTCGCCGTCATCAACCTTCAACGTGCTTCTTGGCTCCTACTGGTTTGATAAACCTTGGTTTCTTACTGAGGGAAAACTTGCTACTGTACGCATCACACCTTCCTCTTGGGGTTCCCAACGGACGTGTGTTAACTGCACGCATCAACATATTATAGATAGGAAAGGTGCTGATAATCCTGTTGCTGATAATTTGTCTAGATTGGAAAATATTGCTTATGATCATGTTCCTGTTAATGATAGTTTTCCAAATTAACAATTGGCTGTAATAAAGGTGAGCTCGCGAGATAGTCCTTGGTATGCTGATTATGCTAACTTTATTGTTTCCAAGTACTTGCCTCCAACCTTTTCAGCTCAGCAAAGGAGGAAATTCTTTTATTACTTGAGGCATTATTTTTGGGATGACCCACACTTATATAAAGAAGGAGTGGATGGTATTATGCGAAGATGCGTCCCAGAATATGAACAACAAGAGATATTGAGTAAGTGTCATGGTAGTGTTTATGGAGGACATCACGCCGGAGATAGAACCGCGCAAAAAGTTCTACAATCATGTTCCTATTGGCCAACTCTCTTCAAAGATGCAAGAAAGTTTATTTTATCTTGTGATGAATGTCAAAGGGTTGGTAATATCTCCAGACGCAATGAAATGCCTATGAATTATACTCTTGTTATTGAACCATTCGATTGTTGGGGATTGGACTTCATGGGTCCTTTCCCTTCTTCAGAAGGTAATACTCATATACTTGTTGCTGTTGATTATGTTACTAAATGGGTGGAATCCATACCCACAAAAAGTGCTGATGGTGAGACTTCTTTAAAAATGCTTTTAGATATTATTTTTCCTAGATTTGGAGTACCTAGATATATTATGATTGATGGAGGTTCTCATTTTATTCATGGTGGTTTTAGAAAAACTCTTGCTAAATATGGTATTAATCATAGGATTGCTTCCGCTTATCATCCTCAAACTAGTGGCCAAGTAGAATTATCAAATAGAGAAATTAAATCTATCTTGGGAAAGACTGTTAATAAATCTAGAAAGAACTGGGCTATTAAGTTGAAGGAAGCACTATGGGCTTATAGAACTGCTTATAAAAATCCTATGGGTATGTCCCCTTATAAAATGGTCTATGGAAAAGCTTGTCATTTACCTTTAGAACTAGAGCACAAAGCTTATTGGGCTGTAAGAGAACTTAATAAAGATTTTAAACTTGCCGGTAAGAAAAGGTTGCTACAATTGAGTTCTTTAGATGAATGGAGAAGTGAAGCTTATGAAAATGCTAAGCTTTTTAAGGAGAAGGTTAATAAATGGCATGATAGAAGAATTATTAAAAGAGAATTTAATGTTGGGGATAAAGTCCTATTGTATCGGTCTCGTCTCAGATTTTTTGCAGGGAAATTGCTCTCAAAATGGGAAGGACCATACGTCATTGTGGAAGTGTATCGTTCGGGGGCAATTAAAATTAGTTCTCTGCAAGGTGATGCCACACAAGTAGTGAATGGACAAAGGCTCAAGCACTATATTTCTGGAGATTCTTATAATGAAGATGTTGATCTTATTCAAGTGGTGACTCCGGAAGCTTTTATCAAAGATCAAATTGACAGTTCTGCAGAGTTCGACTTTGAATAGGTAACAGTTCTGGTAATACAAAGTCCGCGTTTAACTTTCCGAACAATGTTTTTGCTATTTTCGGAAAATATGAAAAATTACGAGATCCAAACGGAGAGGAGGAGACGCACGAGGGCGTGCCCCCATAGGCCGGCACGGGCCCCAGCCTGGCCGCGCCGCCCTATGGTGATGGCGCCTCGGAGTCCCTCTCCAACTCTGGTTCGACCTGGTACTTTCCTTCTGTCGTGAAAATTTCTGCTATATAATCCCCTGGACCCCTGGAGGTCCGTATATCGTTTTCTCGTCGTGTTTTGTTTCGAGCTGTTTTCTGCCAGGATCTGTTTTTGATCTAGAAGCACCATGGTCTCCAACAACAAGGGCAAAGGGCTTTCGGAGGAAGATATTCAAGATCCCGAGTTGAAAGAAGAAGCCGCCCGTGTTGTTGATGAGTTTTGTGATAATTATCAAGCTCTGAGGAAGGAGGTGGATAGACTCCTTGAGGAGAACACAAGACTTCGCAGAATGCTGGAATATTACTCAATTCCCATCACAAGGCCACCACCGCCATCTTTAGATAACAATGAATCTTTTCGAGTCTTAGTGCATAACTGCCAAACTGAGAAGCTGAAGCTGAAGGAGATCTTTAAGAATCGCAGGAACGGGCCACCATCACCGGCACCTGAGGAGTAATTCATCATTGGCATTGTCACCCCCTTGGTTTGTTCCAAGCTTGGGGGAGTGCCGCGGTATCACATCATCACTATCTTTTACCTTTTTACTGTCAAGTAGTGTCATATCATGAGTAGGGAAGTTATCATATAAGATGGTTGCAGTATGGAAGTATCTCTCTTTAGTTGGTTATCTATGTATCCCTTGGTGTGAGTTATCGTTATGGAATATTAATGAGAAGTTTTATCATTTACATATTGCACACCTTATTTTAGTTTGCAATCTCTATTATGTGATTGATCTTGTTGTTAGTATTGGTATCACACTTTGGGAGCATTGATTAAATCTATTTGGTTTTGGCAAACTTAGCATTGGTCAATAGCAACAACACTTTGAGTTTAAGTAGAAAAGAGGAAATATATGTAGATATGTTATTTCATTATCTTTCTTGTTAGCTATGAGCTTAGTATTCTGAAGTTAAAATTGTTTGTGCTTACAACAAAGATGCATTATTGTTTCTATCACATGTATATTTGTTTGTTTCCCTCAACTCTTATGCTTGCTAATCAACCTTGCTAGCCAAAGACATGTACTGAGAGGGAATGCTTCTCGTGCATCCAAACCCTTAAACCAAACCTATGCCATCAGTGTCCACCATAACTACCTATTATGTGGTATTTTGCGCCATTCTAAGTAAATACTTCATGTGCTACCTTTAAACAATTCAAAAGTTATTATCTCTTATTTGTGTAAATGTTTTATAGCTCATGAGGAAGTATGTGGTGTTTTATCTTTCGATCTTGTCATTTACTTCTGACAGACTTTCACCAATGGACCAGTGGTTCATCCACTTATCCAATAATTTTGCAAAAAGAGCTGGCAACGGGGTTCCCAGCCCCAATTAATTAACTTTTATTAATAATTCTCTTCACATGTTTTGCCCTGATTCATCAGTAAGCAACTTAATTTTGCAAATAGACACTCCTTCATGGTATGTGAAATGTTGGAAGGCACCCGAGGATTCGGTTAGCCATGGCTTGTGAAAGCAAAGGTTGGGAGGAGTGTCATCCATAAATAAAACTAAATACATGTGTAAACAAAAGAGAAGAGGGATGATCTACCTCGCTGGTAGAGATAACGTCCTTCATGGGAGCCGCTCTTGAAAGTCTGGTTGGTAAGGTAGTTAGAGTGCCCACTACCATTCGTTGACAACAACAAACACCTCTCAAAACTTTACTTTTATGCTCTCTATATGATTTCAAAACTTAAAAAGCTCTAGCACATGATTTAATCCATGCTTCCCTCTGCGAAGGGCCTATCTTTTACTTTCATGTTGAGTCAGCAAACCTATTTCCCTCCATCTTAAGCAAGCAATTGAGTTGTTGTGATCCAACCATCTATATTGTGATCTATTTAATCATGCCTTTTATTCTTTCTTGTTTAGTACAAGTTTTATCTGAATGAATATAGCTTTGAAAGTTATCAGTGATTATGAGGAGATTATTATGATTGAGTATGCAAGTTTTGTTGTATAAGCTTTAATATAAAAGCGCTGCTCGACAGATAAGTACAATCTGATAATTGTTCTTTGACCAAGAACGAAGTTTGCCATCACCAATTATGATTTCATATGTACCTTTATTTGTGATTTCCTTCTACTTGTTTCAAGCTTAATTATATGAGGAAGTTGTTCACTAGAATGTCTTGTGTGAATTGATGTGATGCTTCTTGTCCGTATTTTATTTATCAACTCTTCACTCCATAAATATGTGGTCTTGTTTACTGAGTTCAGTTTCGCTTGGGGACAAGCGAAGTCTAAGCTTGGGGGAGTTGATACGTCCATTTTGCATCACTATTTTATATCATAATTTACTGTTATTCATTGATATATTTCATATTTAGAGATGATACTTATGTTATTTCACCTATTTTGCATGTTTCATGATTATTGGAGAATCATTCACCGGAGTCAGGATTCTGCTGGAAAAAGCACCGTCAGAATGCAATATTTCTGGAGATCAACAATTGACGGAAATTACACCGAAGATCTTATTTTTCCAGAAGAATGAGCCAGCCAAAAGGAGGAGCCGAGGAGGGCTGCCATAGGCCCCCCCGTAGGCCGGCGCAGGCCCTGCCCTAGCCGCGCCGCCTTGTGGGGAGGGGGCCCACAGCCCCCTTCGGCCGCCTCTCTTTCGCGTACTTCATCTACCCGAAAACCTAAGGTGCTGGGGATAATCGTGAGGAGACACAGCCGCCTCTGCGGGGCGGAAAACACCAGAGAGAAAAGAGCTCTCCGGCGGGCAGAAATCCGCCGGGGAAATTCCCTCCCGGAGGGGGAAATCGACGCCATCGTCATCGTCATCGAGCTGGACTTCATTGGGATCATCATCACCATCATCTCCACCGCCGACACCATCATCTCCACCGCTGCACCTCGTCACCGCTGTAACATCTAGGGTTGAATCTTGATTGTTTGATAGGGGAAACTCTCCCGGTATTGAATACTCCTTGTTATTGATGCTATTGAGTGAAACCATTGAACCAAGGTTTATGTTCAGATTGTTATTCATCATCATATCACCTCTGATCATGTTCCATATGATGTCTCGTGAGTAGTTCGTTTAGTTCTTGAGGACATGGGTGAAGTCTAAATGTTAGTAGTGAACTATGTTGAGTAATATTCAATGTTATGATATTTAAGTTGTGGTGTTATTCTTCTAGTGGTGTCATGTGAACGTCGACTACATGATACTTCACCTTTATGGGCCTAGGGGAATGCATCTTGTATTCGTTTGCTAATTGCGGGGTTGCCGGAGTGACAGCAATCTGAACCCCCGTTGGTATATCGATGCAGGAGGGATAGCAGGATCTCAGAGTTTAAGGCTGTGGTTAGATTTATCTTAATTACTTTCTTGTATTTGCGGATGCTTGCAAGGGGTATAATCACAAGTATGTATTAGTCCTAGGAAGGGCGATGCATTAGCATAGGTTCACCCACACAACACTTATCAAAACAATGAAGATTAATCAACTATATGAAGCGAAAGCACTAGACTAAATTCACGTGTGTCCTCGAGAACGTTTGGTCTTCATAAGTAAACAAACCGGCTTGTCCTTTGTGCTAAAAAGGATTGGACCACTCGCTGCAACTATTACTCTCGCATTTTATTTACTTGTACTTTATTTATCTGCTATATTAAAACCCCCTGAATACTTGTCTGTGAGCATTTACAACGAATCCTTCATTGAAACTGCTTGTCAACACCTTCTGCTCCTCGTTGGGTTCGACACTCTTATTTATTGAAAGTACTACGATACACCCCCTATACTTGTGGGTCATCAGTGGCCGACATGGCGGGGCACGGCGACGAGACGGAGCCGGCGGGTCCTCTACGTCGGCGAAGTCGCAGAGTCCGTCGATCTTGACCGCCACTCTGGACTCCTTGATCCTCGGGGCGAACCCTGCACACAGCGGGGGAGGGGACGAAGTCAGGGTAAATTCCCCGGAGAGACACCGCGGATCGGCACGGGGAAGATGGAAGGGAGGAGGGGACGGGGTACGTATGTGAGGGTGCGTGGCTAGCGCCGGCCTCGAACCAGCGCTCGGCGGCGCGGACTTGTTCGTCCGTCTCGTCGGCGACGAAGTCGAAGTAGTTGGGCGCGCGGTACTCGTACGCCTCGTCCACCTGGAACTGCGGCGGCGGTGCCGCCTCTGACGAGGGTTTCGTCTCCGTCGCCATGGATGGCCAGAATATTCTATTTTAGGGGTAGGAGCACGCGAGCTAGGGTTCTGATTTGGGAAGTGGGCGATGCGGGCGGGGGGATCGGAGCGGTGGGTGGCTCTTGGGGAAGAGATAGGAACGGTGGAGAGGGCAGTGTAGAGAGGGATAAGTGCGTTGGTGGTGCGGTAGGTGGGATACCACGTGGAGGAAGGGGCCAGCACAGTGGCGCACCACGCGCAGATGAGCCATGGGGTGCGATTTTGGTCAGTATGTGGTGCGCCACTGCTAACTCTATACCTATCTTTAATCCAGTTTGGAGCCAATCATCTGCATCGAGTGGTTCCTTGGTCTTGCTGAACACAGGAGGGTTGGTGTTTTGGAAGTTCTTAAGTTTTGATCCTGGGTGATCATGGTTCCCGTGACCTTGGTTGTTGTTGGCTATCTGTTGCAGTGCAGCTATGTTGGCTTGGCGTTCAGCTCTTTCATCCTCTCGATCTGCCATCAAAGTCTGCAGTAGTTGCATCATGGCATCTTGGCTGCTGTTGCGAGTTGGAGGGGCCATCTGAACATGGAGATAGATCATGAGATAAGAGGGAATTTTCTATGGCTTATTTTGGTTAAGTTCAAAAATTTAAAACTTGAATTCTTTTGATGTTAACACAAACACACATTCATTCATTCATTCAAGCATCATATATTACAAGCTAACACATCCATGGTTTTAAGAACCATTTACTCGCGCTACGATACAAGGGACGGGATACAAACCCACACCTACACATGTGATCAGGTGCAACTACTCATCATCATCATCCACATCGATCGGGATGAAGTCGTCTTCTCCGGCCTCCAAGAACTCATAGTCCTCAACATCAGTGTACTCGTCTTCCTCGAAGTCATTATCATCACTCATGAAGGCTTCTCCTCCCTGAAGGTCTTCACCTTCCTCCTCCATCTCCTTCAGCTGGTCCTCTTGGGCCTTGACAGTGGCCTCCAAGGATACTATCTTTGCGCGGAGGCGCGCAATGGTAGCGTCCTTCTTGGCACGCTGCTGGCGGAGTGTCTTGCGGTCCTTCGCAAGCATCTTGATGGCATCGGCATGCTGTGCCAGTGCAAGGTGAGTCTGGTTGGCGTAGCCACGTGCGTTGTCCAGCTCCTTCTGGGTCTCGTGCAGCATAAAGTCCAGATGCTCCACGTGGTGCTTCAGCTCGGGGTGGGACTGCAGGTCCATGGGTTCTCCAGCGGAGTTACGCCTTGCGAGGTGAGCAAAGCGAGCCTCTTGGATGGCTACCACATTCTGCGCGCACAGACGGGCAAGTGCTTCCTGAAGAGCACGAGCGAGTCCGTCCAGCCAGTTGCTTTCCCTGAAGGAAAAGAGGATCCTCTCAGAAGTAGGAGGCTCCATCTTGCCCCTCAGATCAGCGGTGATAACCCACTGAAGTTCCCCTCCGGGCTGGTCGTTGACTTCGACTCCGTGGAACTCTGGGTGCGGGCGTCCAAGGAACTCAGATAGGGCATCTAAGTCCCTCTCGAAGATCAGACTCCCGCCATTCCCCAGCTGGTAAAACTTGGTGTTGGCTGGCTCCATCTGAAAGTGAAATGGATGAGTAAGTTAGGGAAGTGAACAAGTGTGGCAAAATTTTATGTAGATTCATAAGGAAGAGCATGACTTCTTATTTCTAAAAGATCTCAAAGAGAAGAAAGTGACTTAGTTTTTCAGAAATATTCACTTCATTTGTTTTTGAAATTAAGTTTTTCAGAACGTCCATTCTAACTAGGGTCTCCTAAGGTCAAACAATGGCTCTGATACCAACTTGTCAACACCCAGATTTTTAAGTCTAGATGCCTATTATGCCATACATCGCAATCCCAGGAAGATTGTTGTTGCGAGACATAACAGTTGATATCATAAGTCAGCATTCATTACAAACCATAATCGTCTTACAAAAGTAGATCACATGATCCAATATTACACAAATAGTTGATCTAATGATCAACGAACACATTACATAGCGGGAGCGTAGTAGTAGTGGACTATCTAATTCCGCAGGCCAACGCTTGACGTCAGAAGATCTCCTAGTTGTTGTAGACGTCCTGCTGGCCGTCATCTTCATACTGCTGCTCCTCTTCATAGTCTGGCCATTTGAATAGCCAGGGACACAGCCGTGAGTACTTTTAAAGTACTTGCAAACTTAATACTAGTGTAAGTACCATCAATTTTATTAAGGGGTTGCTAAGCTCTAGGTTTATTTGCATAAAGCCAATTTTAGTTCATAAACCTTTAGTAAAAGACTCCTCATTTGCTAACTAACTCAAGTGGGAACATTAGTGTCATTCCCACAACTCAATTGTGATTCAGTTCAAGTTCACCATTCATGTCACAATTCATTTCATCATTCAGTTCAGAAAACATCTGACAACGGAACAGTATGGCCTTTCCAATCGTCCGTAACCGTGGACACGGCTATTCGAATAGGTTTACACTCTGCATAGGCACTTGTGCCACAACATTTGATTACATCCGTCAGGGGTAACCCTGAATAATCGTAACTCAGTACGCGGATCATCAACCATAACCTTTCACTTACATATCCTAGTATAGGCACCTCTCCCCATGAGCTTGGCCTCCCAGGTGAAGACAAACCGTCGGCCTGGGAACTGCACAGGGCTTGGGCCGGACATTCACCTCATTTCACGTCATTTCACATCATTTCACTTTTAACGGAGGCAGCCTCGGCATAACCCCTATGACGCTTGTTTAGAGGGCACCCATACTAAGACATATAAACTTCCAGTTAAGCCCTACCCATAATCAGGTATTGTGGGGGTACTTGTAAATTGGAAAGGTATCGCATCCGAACCCAACCATCAGTTTTTATCAATTTCATCATGTCATTCAAGTCACATTCACCTTCAAAATCTTTCAAAGTCATTTCATTTCACATGTTCCCATCTAGAGTAGTCAATTTTATTTGTTAGCACTAGCAACTAGTCATGAGGGGTGCTAACTAGCTTTGATTGCTCTAGGCTAAATTTGATGCTCTTGTGCTACTCTAGACCAAGTGAATCATGAATCAAAAAGTAACTTTGATAAATCAAATTCAATAAATCTTGTAAAGTAAAAACTTGGGATAGGACCATTAAGCACAAAATAAACTGTGGTGATGCCTTGCTCTTGTAGAGCTTTGCACTTTGCAAGAATATTAGCTTGCCTTGGTTGGTGTACTGATCAAAGTGGTCTTCTTCTCCCTGGAAGTAGACCTCCTCCTCCTCCTGGTATTCCTCGGTACTAGCGTCTAAAAACGGATACGGAATACACAATCACCAAACAATGCTTAAGATCTAGGCTAAGCACACACATGTGTTACACAAGCTAAGCTAGCATCACAACATTAGTATTATGTTGATTGACTTTGTTTTCTTCTCAAGAAAAATAATTTCCTCTCATTACAAATATTAATTAGGTTTTTTATTTAATTCTTTTGAGAAATAATTCCTCTCATTGAATCTTGTTAAGGTTTAATCTCCTCAATTAATAATCTATGGTCTAGGTTGACCAAGGTCAACTTCTTCATAATCATCATTTGGGCAAATGATTTAAATGAGGTGCTAAACCTCATGCCATTTAACACTAGCATGATATTGATTTAATGTCACCAAATAATTCACTATGAGATTGTATAGACCAGGGTCGTTACCTCATGTTGAGTTACTTGAGGCAAGATTTAAATGAGATAATTACCTCTCATATGATTTAATAATTATGTTTGGATAAAGTAAATGGACTAGAAATAGCCATAGAGGCATTATTTAATCTAGACCATGATCAAACAGACAACTGTGTGATGTTTTTACATAAACATGTAGAGTAGATGAAATGTGATTTATGAGAGTTGGAATCAACTCAAAATCACTTAGGGTTGATTTTTAATAATTGTTTGAAGTTATAAAAGTCGCTGCCTTGTTATTTTTGTCACATTAATTCTACAAATAAATTTGAGATGATACCAGTGGGGTTGGATAGAGTTTTTCAACAACTTTACAACAACACCAAATTCATCAAATTTGGTTGGGTACATTTGATTCTATTCAATTTTGAAAATAGCATCTGCAAGCAATTTTGGAAATAACTGAAAAGTCGAATTTGAATTAAGTCGGCTGGCGGGAAACGAAACTGGGCCTAATCCGTTTAAAAACGCAAAGGCCAGCCCACCACGCGTCCAGCATGCGTGGGCTGCCTAACAGGGTGGGCTCCACCCGTCAGTCACTCATCAAACGTGAACCGATAAGTTCTAATCCCCGCCGCACGATTAGAACCTGATCCAACGGATCACGTTCATCGTCGTCGACGGCGAGAGGGGAGCTCTGGCGCGGCGAGGGGAGGGGGTCGACGGCTCACCGGCGGCGCGGTGATCGTCGGCGATGGGCTACGGCAACATTGTCGAAGACGGCGGACCTCCTGGTAGCAGTGGCGTCTCCGGGGATGGCGTCTATCTCTGGCGAGCTTCTGCGGCGGAGCACAGGCAGTGATGAAGCGATTAGGGGTCTATGGTGGGCAATGTTGAGCAGAGAGAGGTCGAGGAGGGTCAGAGAGGAGAGGGGAAGCTTGCGGTGTGCTTGATTTGGAGAGGGAGGCCCTCCTTTTATAGCGGCAAGGCGAGGCTAGGGTACTGCGGAGGTGGCGACCATGGCAACGCGTCTACAGGGGAGCTGGGGCACTGGCGCTGATGCAGGGGGCTCGGCGATGTCACGGCGGTGACGCAGAGCTTGATTGCGGTGAAAACGAAGCGAAGACGAGGACGAACGCGTGCGGTCTCTGTCGAGGGTACCAGCGGATGGCGTCGACGGTGGCGTCGCGCACAGCGTTCCCGCGGGTCAGCGAGCGTGTCCACGGCGTAGAGGATGACATGAGGGAGCTGGTAGCACAGAGAGAGGGGTACGGGGTGACGCAGGCGAACGGGGCGACGTCGTGGCCGAGCGCGTTCTGGCGCGTGTCGGTGCACGCTCTGGCGTGCGCGTGCACGTCTGGGCGCGCGCGTTCTGGCGCGTGTGGTGCACCGACTCGTCGACCACCGTGTCCAGCGCGTGCAGGAGAGTGAGGGGAGAGTGAGTGACAAGGTTTGGCACGTTGGAGTGAGCCAGAGAGAGGTGTTGCATGTGTGTGGCCATGTCATGCCACGGCATGGCATGGTTTGGTTAAATGGGTGACGATTGAGTGTACCAATTCTTGTCTCTGGTGCTTGGCAAAGTGTAGAGGGGTCAGGGGAGTACAAATGGTGACCTAGGGTTGATGGTGGAGGCAAGGATCCACTGGATTTTGCAATGCACCTAGTTGGCACATGTTTGCACACAACATGTTCGACCCAATGGCCGCAAGAAAAGAAATTTGGAATTTTTGATTGAATTTTGGTGGGTTGTAATCATATAATATTTGAAGTCTACTGGTGGTGGTGGTGGTCAAATTGGAGTTGGTTTGCAAAATCTCAAAATGCACATAATCTTGAATCTGCTTCAATATCTCCACTTTGCTTGATCATAACTTTGAATCCAGAGGGAGTTTGCAGGGGTGTTCTTGAGCAAAGTTGTTCTCCTTGATGAGTTCTTGGATGAGGTGCAAAGAGTTGGATTTGATTAGTTTAAGAATCTCTAACTACATAGGCTCAAAGTGGGCATCATGCTAAAAATGGCAGATTTGACCATTAGTGCATGTGAGCTCATTTTGAATTCAAATTTGATTTGATTTGAGTTTCTTTGATTCACAAAGTGTTATTAAGTGTTTATTAACATTTTACAAGCAATGGCACAAGCTAACTTGGCATAGATCAAAGATTTGCAATTTGGCCATAAGCACATGTGTGTGTTGAAATTGTGAATTTCTATTTTTTTTTATTTCTCTATTATTGATCATGGGATCATGGGTTAGGGTTTTAGCATCATTGTTCAACACACAATCAAGTATCATGGCAAATGCACACTAACATAATAATTAAAGATGAGTTCTATGCATAGTACTTGTATTATTAAAAAGTTTTTGTTGGTTCTAAATTTTGCATTTTGGGAAACTCTCTTTCTTTATTTATTGAAAATTGGGATGTTACAATAAGCGAGCTAGCTTGTCCAGATTAACCATTGAGAAAGAGTTCTTTAGGCTAAGGCATGAGAAGCACTCTCATATCTCTACTGAAGCTTCACAAAAACGATGATCCATCTCAACACATATCTTGTCAATGGCAACATAGAAGATCTCAACTTTGTAGAAATGAAGGTTAGTGTAGGTCACCCCACCAAGCCTTGAACGACCTCGAGCCGGTATTTTTTTCATCCATATGCGGAACCGGAATGCCCTTCTCCGTGCGAAAAATTAGACCTCATGAAACAAGTCATCCCAACCACTTTCTCTCATATGGTCGGGCAAAGCTTTGTAACCATGCTTCCAATCACAAAACCCGGTTTTGGTGAAGACTTTATTACCAAACCGGAGTGCACTCCCAAGTGGCTTAAAAAGAAAGCAATAGAAACAATAAGCCTTATCTTGAGACTCACTATATTCTACCCAATCATACTTATCATACCATGCTCTAGAAAACCCCCAGATCTACTTCCCGTCACCATCTTTTTAGGGAAGTTCACAATTGGTTGGGTTGGCCCCTTCAAAAGGTATGCTATTTTCACTTCATCTTGTACATTTGGGTGGTATTCGTAGATTTGTTTCCTAAGAGCGGGATCACACACTATTTCATCCGGATTAAACACATCATCCGCCTCATGCTCCCCTTCCTCCTCATTTGCCACATTTGGTTATGGCGGTGATTTGTGGCAAGCTTCTTCTATCAACTAAAAAGCTCCCAATTCCCGAAATTTGTAAGATTTTATCAATGATTAATCATTAGTACATGCCATGGAAATTTAGCTATTAAAGAATTAATCTATAAAATTTGATACGTTCACAACCATACAAAAACCAGAATTAATAGATGCACAATAAGTGTGCAAGTCGTTGGCTGGCTCCTTTCCGATGCAGCGCATGGAATAAGGCCAACTCTGAATAAGGCCCAACAACAAAACGTGCCCATAGCTGACCAGCGTGCTACGAGGCTACCTCCAAATATCTTTGATTAAAGAAGGATCTTAAGCTTAAAAAAAACCACGAGACCAACCGTGCCCCTGCTTAGATACGATTTAGTCGTTGTAATCAACCTTTTGTACGAGGCTAGCGGCAGCCAAGCCCGGGCACGCGCCCAGGCTGGACCGCTGGAGGGACGCTGCGTCCGCCCCTCCGCTGACGGCGTCGACCTCACGACGATGGCAACAGGCCCAGCGCTGAAGGTGCCTAGGATGAATATTCACAGTTGTGGCCCATTGAAGAGGCTGGGGATGTATATAGGGTGTGTTTGGTAGACCGGGTGACGTCAGAACACTTTCCCATCCAAGCATTGCCCACCTCATACTAGTTGGGCTAATATTTTGTTGCATGTTTGTTAGCTCGTACGCACTGATACAGGCTGAATAGAGAGTGTGTTTGGAATGATTTCTCATATGGGCAGGCCGGAGCGCGCCGTCGCAAGCTCCTCGTCAGCGTTGGAAGGCCGGAGCGGGAGGAGAGCGGGAGTAGGCTGAGAGAAGGGGGTGGGGGAAATGAGGAGAGAAAATATTGGGGGTAGGGGTCTTGGGGGGTTTGGGACCAACTACAGTGTTCTACGGGTATGGGGTGAGCCTGGGCGAGTTGTGAAGCTCGATTTGAGCTTCACAACCCGGCCTGGCTGAGAGGCGTTTTTCGTATGACCCTAGCAGTGCTGAGATGATACGGCCCAGGCTAACAAACAAGACTTGGTCACTTCAGCTAGGTTGAGGTGAGAAACTCTAAGATCACCCGGGCTACCAAACACACCCATAGTGTTGCGTGTGCATGGAGGTTGCGACGACACTCATTGTCGTGTGGCGGCAACTCCCGCCCCCTCGACCTGCTGGGTGCTACTAGGTGGAGGTTGGAATCGGCGGGGTGTGAGTTTGGGATCCCGCCTAGATCCATCGTCAGCGTGGTCAATGGCTACTAAGCGCCGTCGGGCTGCTCGTGATCCGCAGCCCTCCAGGGTCTGCGTGCAGCTTTTGACGATCAAGAGGAGGAGCGATATTGCATCTACCTGTGTCGGGGACAACGAGTCTCAGTTGTGTGGTGCAGCAGGGGTCTAGGTGGCTAATGACTGAAGATGGACGCACACAGGGTGATGATGCTTTCCGGCACCATAGTAGTGTCGATGGTTGGTATGGTGAGGTCTCTATGTGGATTTCTGTTCTAAAGATGGGTTGACGGAAGGAAACGTCTACGGATTTTGGAGCGCACACATGTGGTCCGTGTTGCGGGTCTGCTAGACCGGTTATGGGTTCCCTGCATTGCGACCCAATATAGATATCGGAGTACAAGACCCCGAAGACATGAGCACCTCCATCCCCGACCTTTAAGGACCTTTAAGGTGTGGCGACAATCAATCATGAGCCGATCGAAAAGGTTGGAGGCAATGACCAATCCAAAGACGAGTTTTTAACACAAGAACTATGATCAGGCATCGTTGTCACATGTGTGTCGTAGAAGGAGATGGTTTAACTTAGGATTACGGATAAACATCCCGAGTTTGACTTGGGTTATAATCGTAATCATTGGTGCACGTGGGACAAACCATTCTTTAAGGCTTTATCTATGAGTTATGTGCTTCTTTTTTGTCCAGTCCTTGTCTTAGGTTTTATGGTAGGTTTTGGCGGTGTTGTTGTAAAACAGGTGGCTTCTGGTTGATTAATGTATGTTTTTGCCAAGGTTTATTGAATAAATTAATAAATTTTGGACGTGGCTAGCGAGCCTCCCGGGGCTCGTTGGTGTAAACCAGCCCTCGATCCCAAAAGGGAAAGTTTTCCCCGATCGAATCCCGCATGACCGAAAAGGAAATTTTAGCCAACGGGAATCACGCTACCCTTCAGGCAACCGAGCCCACCTTTACCTGGCGCGCAACCTTCGCCTCTCTGGCTCTCTTCTCCCGATGGTTCCCACCTCCGATGGATCCAAACATAAGAGCATCTGCAGTCGCGTCCCCCAAAGCGTCTCCCAAAGGGATTTGGGGCGCGCCGGACAGAAAATGCGTTCCAGCCGCGTCTCCAAAGCCCATTTTTGTCCGGCGCGTTCCTATACGGTGTCCGGCGCCCCGAGCGCGTCCCCGTCCCACAGGGGACGCACCGGGGACGCCGGACACAACGAAAAGCGAGGCGGGGAGTGGCGGGGCCGACCCGTCAGTGGCACAATTAATTTAAACCTAACCGTCGCCTACCTCGCGACGGAAGTTATTGGCGCGCAGCCGACCGTGCAGCTCCCGCAGAGGGCGCAGCCGACGCGTCCCGTCGCGCCTAGCTCTGCGTGCCGGCGTTAATGAGCGCCACCGCTCCTCCGCCTCCCTCCGGCCTATAAAAAGGGGCGCCTCTCATCGTCCCTCTCACACACAAACCCTAGCGCCTCTCTCCCAAACCCTAGCCGCCACCATCTCTCAACAAGACTCGACGCTATGTCTGGTAGAGGCGGAGGCCGACCTCGCGGCCACGGCCGTGGTCGTGGTCGTGGCCGCGGCATAGCTGAACGCTCGCCGTCGCCTCCCACGCCGTCGTCTTCATCGTCGGAGATGGACGTGGAGCCGGACGTCCTGTTCGAGTTCGTCCACGTCCTCAAGGGCGACCCGCGCGGCATCCGCGAGGCTGCCGGACTCCTTCGCCGAGTACGTCGGCGGCGTACGCCCGCGCAAGATGCATCTGCGGGAGCATTCGTGCGGCTACCGCCGGTGGATCGTCGACGCGATCTACGACGCGCGCGGCAAGATGTACCTCAACATCGGGCTGGGAGAAGTTCGCGCGCCACCACAACCTCGAAGCCGGCTTCATCCTCGTGTTCTCCTACTTCGGCAACAGGGACATGAGCGTCAAGGTCTTCGACGAGAGGCGCTGCCTCCGGGACTACCATGGCGACAGGGACTCCCACGACGACAGCACCGACGAGGAGGACGACTGAGTGTTGTTTCTTCGCAGTGAATACGTGCACGGAGGTTTCTGCCTGTTCGCCTCATCGGTCGAACCAACAAGGGCACCATCCTCCCGCTGGATTTTCCAGTATAGGTGATTGGGTGTGCCCTCGAGTGTTCTTTCTTAGCAGCGAACACAGGAAACCTTCGATGCACGGCCTAGTTAGGTTTAGTTTTTTTGCAATATTTTATATTTGTGTCCACCATGGTTCAAACTATGTATTAGTTTGTGGAAAACCATGTTCCAAACTATGTCTTCGTGTAAACCACGTTCCCAATTATGTATTAGTTTGTGGAAATTGAAATAAAAATGCCAAGAAAAATTATTTTAAATGTTTGGGGGCGGCGTTTGAGGGACGCGGCTGGGGAGCGACGTCCCCCAAACGCGACACGAACGAAACACGTCCCCCAAACGCTCGATCCGGCGCGGTTTGGGGGACGGTTTGGGGGACGTGACTGGAGATGCTCTAAGAGCATCTCCAACAGGCGCGCTAAAATAGCCGCGCCGTAAAAAAGAACTACCGATTTGACGCGCGCGGACGCTCGCGCGCAGCTCCAGCGGACGCGGGAAAAAAGCGCGCGCTAAAATCTTTGTCGCGCGTCCAAGTTTGCGCTATCCCGCGCGGGAGAATTGCTGCGTCCGCTGCCGCACGCGCTATAAACGCGACACGCGCGAACGCGCCAACTGATTGAAGTTTCCACGCGTCCGCTCCGTCTCTGCACCGCTCCGCCTCTCTCCCCACCTCTCCCTCTCTCCCGTCGACGCTCCGCCTCCGCACCAACACTCCGCCTCCGCGCCGGCCGACGATGCCTCCGCGCCGCTGCCCCGCCTCCGGCTACCACGGCGTTCGAGCGCGGCCGAGCGGCCGGTTCGACGCGGAAATCCGCTCCGGCGACGAGCGGATCCGCCTCGGAACATTCGATACGGCGCACGAGGCGGCGCGGGCGTACGACGCCGTCGCCTGGCGACTCGGCCGCTCCTGGCGGACGATGAACTTCCACGACGTCTTCACGTGGGAGCAGGCGGAGATGCTCGCGCCGCCGCCGCCGGTCATCACGCGCGAGCAGCAGCGCCGACAACGGGAGTTGGAGCAGCGCCTCCTCATCGCCGAGCGCGACGAGGCGATGCGCCTCGAGTGGGCGCGCCGCTTCCCCGAAGACGTCGCCGCCACGGAAGCCTTCTACGCGCAGAAGGAGGAGGAGAAGGCGGCGGTCAAAGCGAAGAAGAAGGCGAGCCGCGAGAAGCGCCGCGCCGAGTCCGCCGCGAGGAAGGCGGCGAGGGCCGAGAAGGCGGCGAGGAAGGAGGAGGAAAAGAAGAACGGCGCAGGGCCGTAAACCATCATTCTGTCCTCCTCCTCCTTCGAGTGGACGAGTACATCGGTGTCGGAGACGACTCCGAGCACCCACTCCTCGGACTTCGACTGGGAGTCGGACGAGTAGTTTCGATTTCTATTTTCATCCTCTATGTCGCGCTGTATCGTTGAACTTTTAAATATATTTGTATTTTCAATCAAATTTTCATAGTTTGTTTGATTAATTTGTTGAACTTTTAAATATATTTGTATTTTCAATCAAATTTTCATAGTTTGTTTGATTAATTTTGAAAAGAACGGTCGAATTTAGCGGTTTGCGCCACGCGCGCGCTGCAAAATAGAGCCTCCGGCGGAGTTGCTTTTTTCCCGCACCAACACGCGCTGTAAAATGAAGCATCCGGCGGGGGGGAATTCGGTATCGCGCGCGCCAACGGTTTACAGCGCGCCGAAACGGAGGTTTTGCGCGCCGGCTTTTTGCGTGCCGGCTTTTTGCGCGCCTGTTGGAGATGCTCTAAGGGGGCAACTCCTTCCAGACGAGAAAGAAACAACTCTCGGAAAATCCCCCTTGTTCTGCCTGTCACAACCTTTCCTGCACCTCACTTCATGAGAAATCCCCTCTAGATGAACAAAAACAGTACTTACGTTGTAGATTGTTCCTTACCTGAACTAGATCTGGGCAAGACATAAGTTGCATCCTCACAGATACAAACATAGTGCAGTTTATTCAGACATAAAAAGTGGGTTTCGGAGAGAATCCTGGAGGGAGTACCAATTGTCTATGCATCAACACTCAACAGTACACTAGTAACAAAATACCAAGAAAACGATGCATCTTTTCTTGAGCTGAGTACACTAGTAGATGCAGATAGGGTATCCCAAAGTTTCTGTTTGCTTTGTAGATTAGTGGCGTCTGGTGGATGTTGGGGAGGCATGGACACAACTTTCCTTCCATGACAATGCTGCCACCGTCGCGAACCGAATGTCTGAAAACAAGGGAAAAGAAATGGGACCATGTAAGAAAAGGCATGGGTTGTGCCATGAAAAATACACAAGTTACTTTGCAGTTATATTGCATCACCATGGATTGCGAAAAAACTGCAAAACCTAATGCTATTTATCATATCGCAGATGTCAGATTTGGATCTGAATGTTCCCCTTACTGAAGATGATGATGTCGACGACATGGAACCGCAGTATTGCACTCAAGCTGCCACATCAGAGTTGGTCGGCAAATCTCCAGACCAACTGTTCTATCTGCCCATAGCAGCAACTTAGTCTGAATTAACGGATGACAGATGCATACAATGAAAAACAAAACATCCTAGGTGTAACTTATCATGATATAGCAGACACAATCAAACAGAAAATGCAGTTGAAAAAGAAGAGGTAATGTAAACTCCAGGTTTCCAACTTCCTAAAGTAGTTCAGTGATATGGTTTGCACGACAAAAATTAACATGGTACTGGACTTCAATTTAGGCTAACCAGAAGACAATTTAGGCTTTAGTGAAAACAACTAAAGAAGGAAACTTAGGCTATAGTGAAAACAACTTGGGCTAATCTTTGCTGCAACTTAGGCCACAGGAAAAAGACAACTTAGGATGGAAGGACAAAAACATGGAAGATTATCTTGCTGTCAGAATATGCAGGACTAGAGACCATCAACACCAATGGTTTGTTATCATAAAAAGAAAACGACCACAACAAATAACATGGATATAGAGCAAAATGCACCGCTTGAACCTTAGGCTATGAAAAACATGCAACTTAGGCTAAACTAAAAGACAAGTTAGGCTATAGTGAAAACACCAAAGAACACAACTTAGAATATAGTGAAAACAACTTGGGCTAGTCATGGCTTCAATAGGGTTATAGTAAAAAGAAACTAAGGCTATACTTAAAACAACTGAAGAAGCATGAATGAACGAGCGCAGTGCTACCAGGAAGCACAGTGACCAATAAACAAAAACGAACAACCATAATGCTTATTCATCTCAAATTTTAGTGCCAGAAAAATCAGAATAACAACACATTTGAGCTTAGTTACTTTCAGAAGCCAACTTAGGCATGTTGACCAAGGCAACTTAATTAATTCAGTAGCCAACTTCAAAAGAGAAAATTCATGATTAAAAAAGAAACATGATAAAAAAAACATAGTTACTTTCAAAAGCCAACTTATGCATGTTGACCAAGGCAACTTAATTAATCCAATAGCCATGATAAAAAAAGAAATTAGAGCTTGCTGAGTGAAAAAAAAGCTTAGTTACTTTCAGAAGCCAACTTAGGCATGTTGACCAAGGCAACTTAATAATCCAGTAGCCAATTTCAAAACGAAAAAAAATGTACTTAAAAAGCAACATGATAAAATGCAATTTGAGCAGGGTGGCGAAACCAACTTAGTTACTTTCAGAAGCCAACATAGGCATGTTGACCAAGATGACCAAGACAACTTATGTTCTACCCCATTGGATTAGAACTAGTACCACTCGTGAGGGCGACCATCATGGTCCTACCACAGAAAGGAACACCTAAATAGATTGTACCAATACCCAACAACTTAAGAATACTAGAGGAAACAAGTTAACTAATTTCAGTACTCAACTTAAGCATGTTGAGAAGGCAACTAATTAAACAAGTGGGCAACTATGCATATTGCTCAAAAGGAACGCCTCGATAGATTGTACCGATTCCCAAGCATGCTGGAAGAATCCACTTAATTTATTTCAGTACACAAACTTAAGCTTACTGATCGAACATTAATTTATCCCACTAGCCACATAAAGTACTCCTAAAAATTAGCATCCGGATTTTCTTTTGCCACTCCTCGTTTACTAGATAGATAGATAAACTACTACCATTCATCAAGCATCCGCCTAAGTAGCAAAAATTCGCCCATTCATTTACCAAAAGATAAGAGATCGACAAACTTGAGGTCACAAAAACAAATACTCAAGCTTTTAGCTACAAACACAAGCTAAAAAACTTGTTGTGGTTAGGTTGAAACTAGTTGCAGCCTTGTCTCCACCAAGCAACGATCCCTGTTGCATGACGGGCAGACACACATTTATCTGGAAAGGCAACAGCGAGAGTCACATGCAGGTCGTCGTCGTCCGAGTTGAGCAAGCCGTCAGAGTGGGCGCCCTCCTGTACCATATTCGCCATCGCCGCGGCCTTGGGAAGCATGTACCCTCACACGCAAGCATCAACAAGGGAAGAGCAGGTGAGGTCGCACGCGCATAACAGAGAAGTGCAAAACTAGCAAAGTAGAAATGGAGTGATGCCTCACCAGCTCACCACGGCGAGGGGTCGGTCAGCAGCAACAACAGTTGGTCGCGGCGCATCTGGAGAACCAGACCAGCGGCAGCTCCTCGTGCTTGTCCCGGATGACTGCAGTAGCCAAGGGGCAGGGATGCGCCGGACCGAACCACCGGCGAGTGCGTGTCAAGGGGAATGTCCTGGAGCAACGGTGCCAAGATCTCGCACGGCGACGGTGAAACTAAGGTCTCTAAATCAATGCCAGAAATAGAGAAACCACATTTACCATTTAGTAGCAAGAACCAGTAGTATCTTCAGCACCAAAATCACACACTGACAATGTTCACATGTATGAACTAAAAGCACATAGCACAAAGACATAACACAGTAAGAATCACCTAATCACACCACTCCCAGGACATATTCCACTTCCAAAAAAAACTATACCAAGCATCCGTACCATTACTGTTAAAAACCAACTTAAGCATGGTGTCAAAACAATTCAATTACTTTCAGAAGCCAATTTAGACATAATTATCAAAACAGCTCAACTACTTTTAAAAGACAACATAAGAATGGTATCAAAACAACTCAATTACTTTCAAAAGCCAACTAAGGTATACTTATGAAAACAACTCAATTATTTTCAAAATCCAACTTAGGCATAATTATCAAAACAACTCAATTACTTTTAGAAACCAACTTAAGCATGGTATCAAAAAAATAATTTAATTTCAGAAGCTAAATTAAGCATGGTATTAAAGCCAACTTAATTACTTTCAGAAGTCAACTTAACCGTAATGATAAAACAACTTGATTAAGCAAGATTACCAACTTATACATAATTTCATGGCATAGAAAAAATGCAGCACAACCAAAGAATTCCCCAATATAGAAACCTTGTTAAACTGTCCAAATTGCCAATTACAGCAAGTGCACTAGATAGTTGTGATTAACATGAAAGGTTAGATAAAGAACTCCCGAATGGTTAACAAGTGATTACCAACTTCAGAACGTTAGCCATTTTGAACTGAAAAAAGCATGATTAGGTAGGCAACTAGGGTATATTTAAAATCCAACTTAATCATGTTGAACAAAACAACTTAAAAGAAAATCAGTACACAGCTTAAGGATAGTGCTAAAAATATACCCAAACTAAAAGATGAAAATCAAACTAAAGTATGCTGATAAAAAGCAACTTATTCTGAATTTCAGTGACTCAAATCAGATGAACAACTTGGTAAATCCCCCCAAACATATGAAACACTATGACTGAAGCTAAAAATCCCCTTCATTACGCATACATGAGCAAGCATTATTGCAAGAGAGAAAGTACTACGGATATCTAGTTCACGACGAGATGTGCACCGTGAGGATCCACAAAGCATGGCTTGCTAATTCGTACAAAGAAAATCAAATAGTAGATAGGCGTACAAAAAAAAAAGCTTCGTATGTGACCTACCGCGAGATGAATCCCCTAGATCCTAAGAACTAGAAATCTCAAACATACACTACACCATTACGAATCGCGTGTTACAGGTTGAGATTTGTGCATAGAAGATTACCTCAGGCACCTAGGCATCTCCGTCACGCATCATCGTCTCCCGAGCACCCTGGCCTCGCCCCCCAAAGCTTGCCCTCCCCCGACTAACTCGCCGACCTCACGCATGACTAGCTCCCCGCTGGCCCGCTCAGATCTCGCCGCAATTCTGCTCGCCTCGCTCCCGTTGCCGCGGCTGCGCAGCTCGCTCGACGACTCGGATCTCGCCGCACTACCGAGCGGCTCCGTTTGCCGTCGAGCTAGTCGCCATCTTGCTCGCGCTCGCCCTCCGCCTACGAGATTAGCGCGCTCCACGGCCGACGAACTCTGCACCGACGAAACCCAGGAGAAATCACGGCGCAGGGGAGAGAAATGGGGAACGAGCGGAGAGAGGTAGCGGCGCTTCTCCCGGTATTGTCGGGGTCCATGTGGGAAATTGTCGGGGGCCATGTGCAGGTCTGTCGGGACGTCTCTCCGCTGGGCCGCGAGATCGAGCGCGACGGAGGGCATCGGACGGCCAGAAACCGGAGGCTCGAACATGTTCCGTGGCCTCCGAGCACTTTTTACCATCTGGGATAAATTTTATATTCATTCCGCAAAAGCTGGGGTTATCCGTCATCACAAAAGAAATGGACAACAATTAATGATGAGAAACGAACAATTCAACCGGTGACATGATTTTGTACACCTGAAGGTAAGTAGCCCACGTCAACGTCCTGAATTATTGAGTTTGTCTACCGATATCTCTAGACTTGAGCTTAAAGCGTCATTTCCATGAAGTTTTTAAAAGCCATATTGTGCTCTTTTTATAAAAAATAAAATATATTAATATCAAGTAGATACCGGTTACACCCAGTCTCTATAAAAGTAAGGTGAAGAACTAGGTGAGACATCAAGGATACCCACGGCCAAAAATATTAAAAAATAAAGAAAAAGATCTGGCCACAATAATCAACCACTCGCAACAGCAGAACCGAAACCATGACCAATGAAAGTACCCACGCTGCAAAAGAGGTTCTCACAAAAAAAACATCTCTAGAAAGGGAACAATGCAGAAGCATCGTCGTCGCCCAACCTATAGGTCATAGGTTTTTATCCTGGACAATTCCTTCATCAAGAAAGTGATCATCATTGATAGGTACAACCAATGAAGATCGGACATAGGGTTTTCACTTTTCACCCTGAATATTGGGACTCGGTACTCGAAGAATACCACCAAACGAACTTCCCTAGTGTATACACCCTAGACTTGTCGAGGCCTCCGCTACAAATCACCAATCGTTGGACTCACATGCATCATGTGTGCGGTTTGGATGGAAACAATGCACCGCAACAGCTCTGCCCGCACAACAACATGTGAAGAATTGTCTGCATCGCATCCAATACCCACCCTCTACCATTACCTAGTAGTCTCAAGCTCGACTTCATCCACTGCGACCTTCTTATCATTCAGTTGTAACCGCCTCGCGGTGTCGATGCCTATGTCGATGTGTCATATGGTGTCAACGGAAAAGCGGAGCTTCACGACGTGCCTCCTTGAAGTCATGTGGGCAAAGGTTTGCACAGGTGTACGACCGGATTCCATCCAATCCAGAACCAGGAACCCCATGCAAAATTCCGTGAAGAACGTTGGGGGAGAATTACGGAACTCGGCTGAGGCCAGGTCAAGAACGACCTATAGCAGAAAGAACACCGAGGCCCCCATTTTTCGACAATGATTGGATTTCCTTGAAAACCAGGTGATACATATATTCCATCATAAAAATTAAGCAATATACTAGTAATTTAAGGGAATACTGTCAAATGCTAGACCGGTGACTTCGTCTTTAGGCAGAGAGGAGAGTCAGGTTGCATTATTGCATAGGGCTCTAGCTGTTCACTTCGATTGCTAAATAAAAGTGAAAATTTATCTTTATGATATAGTAGAATATTTATAGACCCAAAAAATGTAACAACGGAAGCTTTGTAAAGACGAGCACAAAGACTTCAAAGAGAAAATACGTGTGGTCCTACATAGGAACCACATGCTCCCTGCTCATGGCCACAATGAACAATAAATAGCATTTACTTATAGTAAAACATTATTGCAGTTCAAGAATACAACGAATTGTGAAATAGAGCGTACCACCTTTAGTTCTTGCAAAGTGGAACAGAGAAAGGAAAAGAGACAAAAGAAAAGTTGCTTGCCATGTTTCCAACCTGGCATTTGAGTGGGAGCCCAATAGCAAATCGTGGAATTGAGAGACGTGGGGAACTGATCGCATGCATCCTCGCAGATTTGAACTTCTCATCTGCCGTTGTTGCTCTGAGCTAGGCTGAGTAGCCTCTGTATCGAGCTGCTTTGCTCTCGTCAGTGAATTCAACTCGGTGTTAGTTAGGCTGAGTAGCCTCTGTTCGTTCGGCAAAGACGACGCTGGCGAGGTGGTGGCGAGTCTGGCGACAGTGGGCTTGGATAATGGACATGATCCTGGCGTCGGCATATTTCCCCAGTATTGTGTGGTCAAGCAGGATTTGAAGCCGGTGTAGAGATTAGGGTGTCAAGATGGCATCTCGGTGGAATTTCGCTTATAGTATATTTTGATTTTTTTTAGTTCAAATTCAAGTGTTAAAATTTACACTATAAAAAAGCAAAATGCACTTGATGTAGTTGGGATCCAACTTAACACCCTAGTAGAATGCATGTCTGCCAACGAGCGCTGCTCCGACCATGTAGTCACCCTTGATTATTTTTAAACATAAGGCCACGAAGACGGAAATGCAGTTTGGCTCCCGGGTCTATCTACTCCCGCTTCCTGAACCAACGAGCCTGTGCCAGGTGGAAGCTCGTGTGCGTACTCTGTTCTGTATTGATCTAAGTATCAAAAGTATTGAACAGTGTCTTTCGCACACGCTAGACGTTCGCTATTGCCGGTACAGACCGTGGGCTGACATCCTGGAGACCTGGACCAAGTTAACCAGTCATGGAGCCGTCGAATAGCCCGCAGCTGCGCAGCCTGCATCAGCTCACAACTACCAAAATCTGGCGCGCGCAACTCTTCAGATGTCCGTCATCAACGCAAAGGCTACGCCTACGCTGATCGTGCTGGTCGTCCTAATTAGCGTGCTATTGGGATCTGCAACCAATGAAGTATGTAAGGCAAATATTTTCAGATTGAACTAGTCACTGCAGCCTTCGTAGTTCATGCGGCAGCTTATCTGAAAATGTATCCTTATGGTGTCCTCTACTTAGGCCGCATGGCGTGTTAGCTACCTGTAATGTACAATTAATCTTTTGTAAGCCTATGCCCTCTACATTGTTAAATGGAGATCAATGTTATTAGGTCATCTCCAACGGGTTGTCGCATAACGGACCGCTTTTTAGTCTACTTGGGTCCGGATGTGACGGCCTGCGGGCACGAAGTATGCCTCGGGCAGTTTGCTGCCGGAGGTAGCCCTAAGTGCTCAGATATACTTTAAATTAATTTACATAAATTTGGGATCCCAAAGCTCCTAGTTTGCACGTTAAGAAAAAAAAAGATAAAGATAATCCCACTGCGGGATGCCGGCCGGCCGCCTCTTAGTCCTCGTCGCCGAGGTCGATTAAGATGTGCGGCGGCGGCCACACATTGGTTGCCGGAGGAGGCGGTGGCAAGTAATCCTATCCTGGCGGTGGCGCTGACCCTGCCTATTCCTCCTAGGAGGACGGGATGACCTCGTCGACAAGGGTCCTTTTGGCACGTTACTCTGCCAAGGAGATGACCTAAGCGCGATGGCCTCCTCCTCTGTCAACTTTGCGACTTCCTCCTCCATTGTCCGGTAGTCGAGGTCGTCGTCGTCTTCTAGCGGGTCCTCGGCCGTCGCATGCTGGTAGACGACACTCAGAAACGTCGGCACCCGAGGGAGGGGCTTGGCGTAGTAGGTGTACACCCCCGGTACTAGGTTTATGCCCCCGGTACTGGGACCCGTCGGTGTGGTCAGCGCGTGACGTGGGGTTGGTGTACCCCCATGGGGCTTGAAGGGTGCCTCGGCCTCCTCGTAGTGGACGTCCTCATTGACGCAGCAATCGAGGTGGGCCTCGACCATCTTGCGCCGGCGTCGTGCTCGGCCTCGAACCACCGCGCCCATAACAAGGAATCGATGGCGTATGCCGGATATGCTGTAGATCTGGCGGCATGTGGGCGCGGCAGAGGATTTTGTGGCGACGCGCGAGGCCGTTCCTCGGGTTCACGGGCAGCGGCACGTGCGCATGGTTGAGGTGCCATCCATGTGGGAGTTGCGCGTCTAGGAAGGGGAGTGGTGCCTCGATGTCGGCATATAGGCACCTCGTCGACATGTTGACGTTCATGCTGGTACGCGAAGCGGGAGGTGGTCACGAGAAAGGAATCGGAGGAGGTCGCGGTGTCCTTGCCGCGGGCGCGGGGGCGTTCTAGCGATCTCCATTGCCGCACGCGGGCCACCGAAACAAGACTCGAAGGCCTCGTGGTCGTTCTGGCCGGGCCGGAACCAACCACCACCTCCCTTCTTCGCCATGGCCTCGAGGTGGCTACGGTTTGGGAGGAACTCGGGGGTTTGGGAAGGTTCTACGAGAGTAGGGACTAGAGTGAGGGGTGGCCGGTGACCTTCATTTAAGAAGACTAGCGCGCGTGGTTCTGAGCCTCCTTGCCTCTCTTGGCTACTGACGCGCTACTTACGCGCGGTCCTATCCATTTCTCCGGAAGACGCGCGCGGACATGTGCGCCATTCACAACCACCGTGAACTGAGCGTATAAATGTGTACGAAATGGACTTATGCGGACGCGAACGACCCTGCGATCCGTATGAGGTTGGCCGTTGGGGCTCGCATTTGAACCACGCGAACCGCGACGGACGTCTAATGTCTGGATGTAGCAGCCCATTGGAGTTGGCCTTTGAAGTGCAAATTAATTACAATTATATTTGCCACTGCAAGGCGCAGACCCTCAACACTCGAATCCTGCATTTTCTTATTTGGCTCACACACACACGGTTGAATGGCCAATACAAAAGTAGTCTACGCAGGCTCCAACATGTGGTTCTCGATCCCGGGGAGAATTCATATCTGCACATTTATCATGTACCACGGTCCATGTAATCCTGCACTTTCTGTTCCGTGACCGCTCGTTACTGTTTAGTCCAGCATGGCTACGACTATACAATGCTCCACCACAGTATCCTATTTTTCTGCTGCTACTGTGTCAGAGTATTGTCCATAGAACACCAATCTCACAGCAATATCCGATGGTTCAGCTGTCAGGTGCAAATGCACCCGGGAGCCAAAACTCCACTCCCCCACGAAGAGCCCAACTTTAAATTAATAAAGCCATCAACTGGCCGGCAGGAAACAACGATTACAACAATAGAAAAAAAAGGCTAGGGTTACCAGCTAGAGATACAAGCACAGGGTGGAGAGCTAAAGCCTAAACAAGAAAAGAACAAGCAGCACGAACTACAAGTTCTACCGTGGCGCGTGAGACTAAAGCTAAACACCGGCGACTCAACTTGCCCCGTCCGGCACTGAGACGCCGCTCCATGGAAATGCATCAGACCGGAATAGCGCACTAAGCAACCAGGCTCACAGAAGACCACCAACCACCAATGAATTAGCTAATTGCGCTAGGGAGCAGACGAACCTCCAAAGTTCAAAGGGAGGAAAACTTCACGGCAACGCCTCCAGGAAGGGAAGCGGCGCTCGCAAGCGTCACCGTTATCGGTACATGGACCGTGCAATGCTTTCATGGAAGCTTCGCCACCCACCTCTAGGGAAAGCCTAAGTCTTTGCACTTATCATTAGGGCAGCCACCAGCTGGTGAAGAACATCGGTGTCCCCCTTGCGATGGCACCAACTCCGAAAGCCACCCTAGGTTCGGGAGCTGCCACGCAAAAGCGGACGAGAGCCGTTTATATGAAGTCGGTCACAGCTTGACACAAGGCATCATCGAGTAGGGGTTCCAAGGAGTAACTCAGAGAACTCACGAGTCAGTAATGCAGCAGAGAATACCCAGGGCAGGCAACCTGCAACCAGATAGATGAGATGGCCACGCTTCCAAGGAGGTAAACAGCGTCTATAAACGTTGTCGGCGCCGGCATTGGCCAAGGCCTTGCGGTGCTTTGGCACACATTATCGAGCTCACCAGCGTCCCTGCAGGCCAAGCACCCAGCAGAAACCGCCATTCTTGTTGGAGCAAAACTCGAACACATCGAACCCCACTGCAATCAACACTGGCTGAAGAGAATTGTACGTACGGCAGCGCCAACGAGCCACCACCGCGGAACTAAAGCATTACCCGACCTGCCACAGAGCCCAACTCCCACGAGCGGGAGCATACCAAGTGGAGCAAACTCGGCCCCTACCGAGAGCAACACCCACACGTACAGGGCACATGGGAGCAGTTCGGCCCCGCCGTGCCGACACCGACACCCCAGCCTGTACATGCGCGGAGCTGAGCCTGCACCCTAGCAAGCAATTCCCTCATCGGACCCGCCCATACCCACTAAACCCAGATGAGGCCCAAACCTAGGCCCGTAGACCTAGATCTAGGCCCGCTGATGTAGGGATTCGTTGCATAGAAAACAAATAATTTCCTACCGCGAGAACGCAATCCAAGCCAAGATGCAATCTAGAAGATGGGAGCAACGAGGAGATGAACGAGACTCACCCTTGAAGATTTCCAAAGCCTACAAGATGAGGCTCTTGTTGCTGCGGTAGACGATCACTTGCCGCTTTCAAAAGCGCGTAGCAGATCTTGACGGTGCCACAATCGGGCAGCACCTCCGTACTCGGTCACACGTTCGGTGTTGATGAAGACGACGTCCTTCTCCCCGTTGCAGCGGGCAGCGGAAGTAGTAGCTCCTCCTTGAATCCGGCAGCACGACGGCGTGGTGGCGGTGGCGATGGAGATCTCCGGCGGAGCTTCGCTAAGCGTTGCGGGAGAGGGGGAGGAGTGTGGCGGCTAGGGTTTGGGGAGAGGGGGTGGCCGGCCTCCTTGGGGTGCGGCCAAGGTGGTGGTGTTGTGGTGGCCGGCCCCCTCCCCTTAGCCCCTCTTTATATAGGTGGAACCCCCAAGTGTTGGACTACAAGTCTTCGAATAAGACCCCAACCCAAAACCTTCCATGTGTAGGGAAACCAACCCAAGGTGGGATTCCCACCTCAAGTGGGACTCCCACCCTTCCATGAGGGAGGTGGCCGGCTACCCTTGGTGGAGTCCACCTGGGACTCCACCCCTCTAGGGTTGGGCGGCCATGGGAGGTGGAGTCCCTTCGGGACTCCGCCTTCCAAAGTGATTTCTTTCGGACTTTTCTAGAACCTTCTAGAACCTTCCATAAATGCACCGGATCATTTTCAAACTTATAAAATGACTTCCTATATATGAATCTTATTCTCCGGACCATTCCGGAACTCCTCGTGATGTCCGGGATCCCATCCGAGACTCCGAACAATACTTCGAACTCCATTCCATATTCAAGTTCTACTAATATGACATCAATCCTTAAGTGTGTCACCCTACGGTTCGCGAACTATGTAGACATGGTTGAGAACTCTCTCCGACTAATAACCAATAGCGGGATCTGGAGATCCATAATGGCTCCCACATATTCAACGATGACTTAGTGATCGAATGAACCATTCACATACGATACCAATTCCTCTTTGTCACGCGATATTTTACTTGTCCGAGGTTTGATCATCGGTATCACTCTTATACCTTGTTCAACCTCGTCTCCTGACAAGTACTCTTTACTCGTACCGTGGTATGTAGTCTCTTATGAACTTATTCATATGCTTGCAAGCTAATTAGACGACATTCCACCAAGAGGGCCCAGAGTATATCTCTCCGTCATCGGGATGGACAAATCCCACTGTTGATCCATATGCCTCAACTCATACTTTCCGGATACTTAATCCCACCTTTATAACCACTCATTTACGCAGTGGCGTTTGATGTAATCAAAGTACCTTTCCGGTATAAGTGATTTACATGATCTCATGGTCGAAAGGACTAGGTAACTATGTATCGAAAGCTTATAGCAAATAACTTAATGACGTGATCTTATGCTACGCTTAATTGGGTGTGTCCATTACATCATTCATATAATGATATAACCTTGTTATTAATAACATCCAATGTTCATGATTATGAAACTAATCATCTATTAATCAACAAGCTAGTTAAGAGGCTTACTAGGGACTCATTGTTGTTTACATAACACACATGTATCAATGTTTCGGTTAATACAATTATAGCATGGTATATAAACATTTATCATAAACATAAAGATATATAATAACCACTTTTATTATTGCCTCTTGGGCATATGTAACATCCCAAATTTCAAAACAAAGAGAAAATGAATTTCCTTTTCCCAAAAATGAGAACCAACAAAAACTTTTCTTACATTGAGTGCTATGCATAGTGCTCATACCTAATACTTGTGCTTTGCCATGATGAGTGTTACTATGTTTGTGTGATAAACCCTAAAACCCTAAAGTGATCAAGTGAAGATCACATATAAAATAAAAGAGAAAGAAATCAAATAAGAGAAACCCTAAAAACCTTGATCTTCTCAAAACCAAATGGATCTTTTTTGAGAAACCAAAATAAAGAAAAAGACATATATAGGTATATAGTCCTAATAGGTAAATCTTGAACCCTACCTTTATTACTTTTGCTAAAAGGTGGTGAACCATGGTGAACCCCACTAAACCCTAAACCTTATTCCTCTTGTCACAAATCTTTGAAAAACCAAAATAAAAAGTGGTGATCTTAAATAAGAAAAAGGCATATGCAAGCCTATGGCTACTTTTTGCAAATGCTCCAACTTTGAGTGTTGACCTTGGTAGATGTTCTGAAATACATCAACACAATCAACAAAGTACTTACCAACCAATTCAAGTGAGAAACAAAATAAAATCAAACATATGCATAGAGGTATATGTGGCACTTAGCAAAAATATCAAATCCTACCAAGGCATCCCCATTGTCCTAAAATGGTTTGAACCTTCTACCCAACTCAATCTAACATCAAATAAACCTCACTCTTGTCAAAATGAAGCAAAAAAAAAAGAATAAGAAGTAGGAAATCACAAAAACCTCACATATGGTTTATGCCATTTTTCCAAATCTTTGATCTAGACCAATTTGGCCTTCACCATTAGTTGAATTATGTTACTAAACACTTATTACAACTTTTGGAATCAAATAAACACAAATCAAATTAAATTCAAACTCAAATTGTGATCACATGTGATTATGGTCAATTCTGCCAATTATATTCTGGTCACTACCTTGAGCCCTTGTATCTCAAGAGTTTCAAACTAAGCTTTCTCAACTCTTTGCGTGTCATCCAAGAGTACATCAAGATGAACAACTTTTGTAAAGACGACCCTGCCAAATTCATCTTGGATCAAATTCTATGCTCATCCAAAATTGGAACTTTTTATCAAATGCAACAATCCCACTTTATCCAAATTTGCCATTCTTTGATTTTGAAAATTCCACCACCACTCATAGTTGTCTCTGGTCATTTACAACTTATCCAAATACACCACTTTCCATTTTTTCAACCATTGGAATTCAACCTAATTTTGCAAGTTTGTGAATTGGGCAAATATGGAACCAATCAAACACTAATTGAAATAGTGATTTGGCCTCACTCCCCTTGTCCCATTTCACTCCACCTTGCTCCCCTGTCCCCTCTCTCCCTACACCACCACAGAAAACCTAAGGAGGGCATGCATAGCATGCATGCACACACCATGCCGGCCATAGTGCCACCTCGTCGAGCCTCCTCTCCTCTCCATCGTCGATCACCCTAGCCACCATGTCTACTGGCATCACCTTGCTCTACTACACCCACCTAGCCCCGCCACGGTCGCGGAGAACGCCGATAGCCGCCGGAGATCGCGCGCCCAGGACGGCCAGGACATGCCGCTGACGTCGCAGCAGTGCACGTGCGGGCACCACTGGACACGCGCCGCGCCACCACCTCGCTCACGCCCTGGACTCCCTCTCGACGCGTGGAGCATCGCCGCACACGCACAAAGCCGCCAGACACGCTCTCGACCGCGACCCGTGACCGCCGCTGCCGGAGACGGCGACCAAATCCCGCCGCAGCCGCACCAGTACGCGCCATTGCCGACCGTCGTACACCGCGCCGTACCGCACCATGAATGCTCACAGTACAGCCATGACGTCGCCTACCTCCTGTGCCCCTTCCTCGCTCCTTCGCCGCGTTGGGACGACGACCTCGCCGTTGACCTCACCCGCGCCTCACAGCACATCTTCACCCTATAAAAAGAGAGCACCCGCGCCTCCAATCCTCACACCAGCCGCTTCCTGATGGCGTGTATTTCACACGTTCGTTGGGCAACCCCAAGAGGAAGGTATGATGCGCACAGTAGCAAGTTTTCCCTCAGAAAGAAACCAAGGTTTATCGAACCAGGAGGAGCCAAGAAGCACGTTGAAGGTTGATGGCGGCGGGATGTAGTGCGGCGCAACACCGGGGATTCCGGCGCCAACGTGGAACCTCGCACAACACAACCAAAGTACTTTGCCCCAACGAAACAAGTGAGGTTGTCAATCTCACCGGCTTGCTGTAACAAAGGATTAACCGTATTGTGTGGAAGATGATTGTTTGCGAGAGAAAATAGTAAAAACAAGTATTGTAGCAGATTTGTATTTCGGTATTAAAAGAATGGACCGGGGTCCACAGCTCACTAGAGGTGTCTCTCCCATAAGATAAAAGCATGTTGGGTGAACAAATTACAGTCGGGCAATTGACAAATAGAGAGGGCATAACAATGCACATACATGACATGATAAGTATAGTGAGATTTAATTGGGAATTACGACAAAGTACATAGACCGCCATCCAACCGCATCTATGCCTAAAAAGTCCACCTTCAGGTTATCATCCGAACCCCTCCAAGCATTAAGTTGCAAAGCAACAGACAATTGCATTAAGTATGGTGCGTAATGTAATCAACAACTACATCCTCGGACATAGCGCCAATGTTTTATCCCTAGTGGCAACAAGCACAACACAACCTTAGAACTTTCCGTCACTCGTCCTGGTGTCAATGCGGGCATGAACCCACTATCGAGCATAAATACTCCCTCTTGGAGTTAAAAGCAAAAACTTGGCCAGAGCCTCTACTAATAACGGAGAGCATGCAAGATCATAAACAACACATATGTAATAACTTGATAATTAACATAACATGGTATTCTCTATCCATCGGATCCCGACAAACACAACATAGAGTATTACAGTATAGATGATCTTGATCATGTTAGGCAGCTCACAAGATCCAACAATGAAGCACAATGAGGAGAAGACAACCATCTAGCTACTGCTATGGACCCATAGTCCAGGGGTGAACTACTCACTCATCACTCCGGAGGCGACCATGGCGGTGTAGAGTCCTCCGGGAGATGAATCCCCTCTCCGGCAGGGTGCCGGAGGAGATCTCCGTAATCCCCCGAGATGGGATTGGCGGCGGCGGCGTCTCGCAAGGTTTTCCGTATCGTGGTTTTTCGCATCGGGGGTTTCGTGACGGAGGCTTTAAGTAGGCGGAAGGGCGCAGTCGGGGGCCAGACGAGGGGCCCACACCATAGGGCGGCGCGGGCCCCCCTTGGCCGCGCCGCCATGTGGTGTCGCCACCTCGTGGCCCCACTTCGTATGCTCTTCGGTCTTCTGGAAGCTCCGTGGAAAAATAGGCCCCTGGGTCTTCGTTTCGTCCAATTCCGAGAATATTTCGTTACTAGGATTTCTGAAACCAAAAACAGCGAGAAAACAGGAACCGGCACTTCGGCATCTTGTTAATAGGTTAGTTCCGGAAAATGCACGAATATGACATAAAGTGTGCATAAAACATGTAGGTATCATCAATAATATGGCATAGAACATAAGAAATTATCGATACGTCGGAGACGTATCAAGCATCCCCAAGCTTAGTTCTCGCTCGTCCCGAGCGGGTAAAACGATAACAAAGATAATTTCTGAAGTGACATGCCATCATAACCTTGATCATACTATTTGTAAACATATGTAGTTGATGCAGCGATCAAAACAATGGTAATGACATGAGTAAACAAGTGAATCATATAGCAAAGACTTTTCATGAATAGTACTTCAAGACAAGTATTAATAAGTCTTGCATAAGAGTTAACTCATAAAGCAATAAATCAAAGTAAAGGTATTGAAACAACACAAAGGAAGATTAAGTTTCAGCGGTTGCTTTCAACTTGTAACATGTTTATCTCATGGATAATAGTCAACATAGAGTAATATAACAAGTACAATATGCAAGTATGTAGGAATCAATGCACAGTTCACACAAGTGTTTGCTTCTTGAGGTGGAGAGAGATAGGTGAACCGACTCAACATAAAAGTAAAGAGAATGGTCCTTCAAAGAGGAAAGCATCGATTGCTATATTTGTGCTAGAGCTTTTATTTTGAAAACATGAAACAATTTTGTCAACGGTAGTAATAAAGCATATGAGTTATGTACATTATATCTTACAAGTTGCAAGTCTCATGCATAGTATACTAATAGTGCCCGCACCTTGTCCTAATTAACTTGGACTACCGGATCTTTGCAATGCACATGTTTTGACCAAGTGTCACAATGGGGTACCTCCATGCCGCCTGTACAAAGGTCTAAGGAGAAAGCTCGCATTTTGGATTTCTCGCTTTTGATTATTCTCAACTTAGACATCCATACCGGGACAACATGGACAACAGATAATGGACTCCTCTTTAATGCATAAGCATGTGGCAACAATTATTATTCTCATATGAGATTGAGGATATATGTCCAAACTGAAACTTCCACCATGAATCATGGCTTTAGTTAGCGGCCCAATGTTCTTCTCTAACAATATGCATGCTCCAACCATAAAGGTGGTAGATCTCTCTTACTTCGGACAAGACGGACATGCATAGCAACTCACATGATATTCAACAAAGAATAGTTGATGGCGTCCCCGAAACATGGTTATCGCACAACAAGCAACTTAATAAGAGATAAAGTGCATAAGTACATATTCAATACCACAATAGTTTTTAAGCTATTTGTCCCATGAGCTATATATTGCAAAGGTGAATGATGGAATTTTAAAGGTAGCACTCAAGCAATTTACTTTGGAATAGCGGATAAATACCATGTAGTAGGTAGGTATGGTGGACACAAATGGCATAGTGGTTGGCTCAAGTATTTTGGATGCATGAGAAGTATTCCCTCTCGATACAAGGTTTAGGCTAGCAAGGTTATTTGAAACAAACACAAGGATGAACGGTACAGCAAAACTCACATAAAAGACATATGGTAAACATTATAAGACTCCATACCGTCTTCCTTGTTGTTCAAAACTCAATACTAGATGTTATCTAGACTCTAGAGAAACCAAATATGCAAACCAAATTAGCAAGCTCTAAGTATTTCTTCATTAATGGGTGCAAAGTATATGATGCAAGAGCTTAAACATGAGCACAACAATTGCCAAGTATCAAATTATCCAAGACATTTTAGAGTTACTACATGTAGCATTTTCCAATTCCAACCATATAACAATTTAACGAAGAAGAAACTTCGCCATGAATACTATGAGTAGAGCCTAAGGACATACTTGTCCATATGCTACAGCGGAGCGTGTCTCTCTCCCATAAAGTGAATGCTAGGATCCATTTTATTCAAACAAAACAAAAAACAAAAACAAACCGACGCTCCAAGCAAAGTACATAAGATGTGACGGAATAAAAATATAGTTTCAGGGGAGGAACCCGATAATGTTGTCGATGAAGAAGGGGATGCCTTGGGCATCCCCAAGCTTAGACGCTTGAGTCTTCTTAGAATATGCAGGGGTGAACCACCGGGGCATCCCCAAGCTTAGAGCTTTCACTCTCCTTGATCATATTGCATCATACTCCTCTCTTGATCCTTGAAAACTTCCTCCACACCAAACTCGAAACAACTCATTAGAGGGTTAGTGCATAATAAAAATTCACATGTTCAGAGGTGACACAATCATTCTTAACACTTCTGGACATTGCATAAAGCTACTGGACATTAGTGGATCAAAGAAATTCATCCAACATAGCAAAAGAGGCAATGCGAAATAAAAGACAGAATCTGTCAAAACAGAACAGTCCGTAAAGATGGATTTTATTAGGCCACCAGACTTGCTCAAACGAAAATGCTCAAATTGAATGAAAGTTGCGTACATATCTGAGGATCATGCTCGTAAATTGGCTTAATTTTCTGAGCTACCTACAGGGAGATAGACCCAGATTCGTGACAGCAAAGAAATCTGGAACTGCGCAGTAATCCAAATCTAGTACTTACTTTTCTATCAAAGACTTTACTTGGCACAACAAAACATAAAACTAAGATAAGGAGAGGTTGCTACAGTAGTAAACAACTTCCAAGACACAAATATAAAACAAAAATACTGTAGTAAAAACATGGGTTGTCTCCCATAAGCGCTTCTTTAACGCCTTTCAGCTAGGCGCAGAAAGTGTATCTCAAGTATTATCGAAGGGTGGTGCATTGATATCATAAGCTCCCCCATTAGCAGTGGTACTAGGGGCTTTGTCAATTTTAGGCCTATAATAATATTTCTTTGGTTTAGGCACTTTAGAGGCATACATAAACTTTTGCTCCTTCCCCACATAAGCTTTCTCTCTAAACTCGTAAAGATGAAAAGGTCGAACCCAAGGTTCCCATAGCTTTTTCAAGTTTGCCAATCCTATTAATTTGATTATCATGGTCAACACAAGTTCCTAGGACACTAATTCTTTCATCAATTCCTCCTAAGGATTTATCAAGTTTATCAGCTTTTAACAAGTAACATCTCCAACTTAGTTTCAACACTAAAATTTTTCTCTATGGTTTCCAATTTTTTCATAACATCCTCAAGGGAGGTTTCAATTTTAATTTCATTAACAGGTGGTGTTCCAAATAAACTCTCAATAATGCAACTAGCTTCTAAAGCGGGAGCACCTAGGAAGTTATCCCCCGCGAGACAATCAAGAACATATCTATTCCAGCTAGAGATACCAACATAAAAATTCCTGAGTAAGATAGTGGTGGAGTGTTTCTTAGTGCACCTATTATGGGCATCATTAATTCTATACCAAGCATCTTTTAAACATTCTCCTCCTTGTTGCTTAAATGAACGAACTTCAACTTCAGGATTACTCATTTTAGCAGTAGTAAATAAAACAAGCTAGATAAAGTAAATGCAAGTAAACTAATTTTTTTGTGTTTTTGATATAGAGTACAAGACAGTAAATAAAGTAAAACTAGCAACTAATTTTTTTGTGTTTTGATATAAGTGCAGCAAACAAAGTAGTAAATAAAATAAAGCAAGACAAAAACAAAGTAAAGAGATTGAGAAGTGGAGACTCCCTTGCAGCGTGTCTTGATCTCACCGACAACGAGCGCCGTAAAAAGATGCTTGATGGCGTGTATTTCACACGTTCGTTGGGCAACCCCAAGAGGAAGGTATGATGCGCACAGCAGCAAGTTTTCCCTCAGAAAGAAACCAAGGTTTATCGAACCAGGAGGAGCCAAGAAGCACGTTGAAGGTTGATGGCGGCGGGATGTAGTGCGGCGCAACACCAGGGATTCCGGCGCCAACGTGGAACCCGCACAACACAACCAAAGTACTTTGCCCCAACGAAACAGATGAGGTTGTCAATCTCACCGGCTTGCCGTAACAAAGGATTAACCGTATTGTGTGGAAGATGATTGTTTGCGAGAGAAAACAGTAAAAACAAGTATTGCAGCAGATTTGTATTTCAAGTATTAAAGAATGGACCGGGGTCCACAGCTCACTAGAGGTGTCTCTCCCATAAGATAAAAGCATGTTGGGTGAACAAATTACAGTCGGGCAATTGACAAATAGAGAGGGCATAACAATGCACATACATGACATGATAAGTATAGTGAGATTTAATTGGGCATTACGACAAAGTACATAGACCGCCATCCAACCGCATCTATGCCTAAAAAGTCCACCTTCGAGGTTATCATCCGAACCCCTCCAGTATTAAGTTGCTAAGCAACAGACAATTGCATTAAGTATGGTGCGTAATGTAATCAACAACTACATCCTCGGACATAGCGCCAATGTTTTATCCCTAGTGGCAACAAGCACAACACAACCTTAGAACTTTCTCGTCACTCGTCCCAGGTGTCAATGCGAGCATGAACCCACTATCGAGCATAAATACTCCCTCTTGGAGTTAAAAGCAAAAACTTGGCCGAGCCTCTACTAGTAACGGAGAGCATGCAAGATCATAAACAACACATATGTAATAACTTGATAATTAACATGACATGGTATTCTCTATCCATCGGATCCCGACAAACACAACATATAGAATTACGAGATAGATGATCTTGATCATGTTAGGCAGCTCACAAGATCCAACAATGAAGCACAATGAGGAGAAGACAACCATCTAGCTACTGCTATGGA